>NW_023270839.1:24330225-24491750 GCF_011800145.1 Mirounga leonina | reverse complement strand
GATCGAATACCACGTCATAGTTTAAATGGCAGAGATTTTTCTTCTTTAGTGGGACCTAAAATAATGGTGTGTTTAGGATGGTGTCATAGATGAGAAGAAATCTTACATGTTTTTTGAAAACCCTTTTTTCTGCACGAAAAAGGAAGGCTGAGATCATTGTTTCAACATCAGAAATCCTAAAAGAGGTAAGATTGGCCACGCCTCACTCTGCCTCACTGTGGAGAGGAGGTTGCACCTGGTGACCAGGGCTGCCAGGGTGTGGGAGAGCTGGGGGCTCTTCAAAAGCCCCTGGGTCACATGCTGGGGCAGGAGCAAGGGGCTGACTTCTGGGCTGTTACTGCAACTGATGGGGGTATCATGATCTGTCAGCAGTTGGGACAGAGTAGCACTAAAGTGAGTCACACCCAAAGAGAAAATTCTCCTCTTCTCCTCCTGTGGAGCCCAGACAGATCTCATCCTTATGTCAGCGTGTCCCTAAATCTCTGCAGAGGAAAGCATTTGAAATACATATCTAGGTGACCCGGGCAGCAATATCCAGTCAGCAAGGATGCCAGGGGGCACTGGATCTTTCAAACCATACTGATGACAAGCAGACGTGGCTGGACTTGTGCTGGACACAGGGACCTCTACCACACTACTTGGTTATGGTGACAACCTTCTTATCGCATCTGAGCCAGAGGCCTACTCGATAGCACCACACAGTTGTCGGGTTAGTAACCCAGCAGACTGAAAACAGAGACCAAGGGCCAGGATTGTCCATCTCTGTGAATTTACTTCTTTGCATTAGGAAAAGCTGTGGACTGAGAGTTGATTTTCCTCTTTGGCTCAGCCTCTGTGGCAAGAGCGTATCTTTCTGGTAGCTTTCAAGGGCATTCATGAGATGCCCCATGGCAACAGCCATGTCTGCTTCAAGTGCATGGGGAGGCCTCTCTGAGTAGTCTTTTCTGAATACTCTCTGCATCCAGCAAAACCGATCCCTCGTGGTGCTGTTCTCTGTCCTACCTCCAGCTTCTCATCTCCAGATGCAAACTGTGGGAGGGGGTTAGTGGAAATCTTTCAGGGTCTCCTGGTGATTTTTTTTCCTCTGGAGTATTGGTTGCAAGCTGACCTTTGATAGCTTCCTTTAATCTGGTCCCAGGTAAACTATAGCTTGACTGTTTTTTTAAAAGTGTTAACGTATGGATGGCATCCTTCCTTAGTTTCCTACTGTGATGCAGATCTTTCCTACTTTTTGTTTCTTTGGTCATTTCAGGGGGGATCTGAGTGAGAGACAATGGAGCAAGACTTTGCTCTAGTTGTGTGTTTTGGGTGTTTGTTTGTTTGTTTTCTTTTTGGACAGAAGTCTGGTCTTCCTGCATCAGTAGGACTTACAAAGAGAAACACTGTGAACATTAGTAATTGACTATTTGGCTCTGGGACTTTGGGGAGATGTGGGTGAGAAATACAAATTTGAGGGACATCAGCCTGTGGTGGCAGTCAGGTCAGAGGAATAGCAGGGACTGCCTGGAGCTGCTTCCAAAGTCCTGAAGGTCACTGGTCTCTCTCCCAGATTCTAATTTAGCAGGCCTATGAGTCCCAAGAATCTACAATCTTTTTTTTTTTTTTAATTTTATGTTATGTTTAAACTCCCAAATAAAGATTTCTAGAATTGGTTAACCCGGAACCCAGGGACATACATCACTTCAGTCACTCTCTTGCCATTAGTCCTCAGGAAATTAAGTGACTAGTTTAAGGTCAAACCACTAATAAAGGGTGAGACTAAAATTTGAACTCAGGCCAGTCCAAGTTTTTTGTTTTTTTGTGTGTTTTGTCTTGTTTTGTTTTAGACCACTACTTTATATGACCTCTGTGGCGGGCATGGTGATGTCGCACGCACCAGACCCTGTTTAACGAAGGACTCATTGTCCCAGCAGCCGGGAGTGCAATCAGCAGATGGACTTCAGCTCTCAGGCCGCTCGGGGATGCCTCAGCTGCAGAGAACTGCCTCACTCCAGGGCACATACCTTCCTGGGCAGTACACATCTAGTGAGGGATCGATGCGGGAGTCTCAGCCCGGCTTGGGACTACTCTGAAGGAACTTTCTGTCTCCAGAGCTCCCTGTGGGGTCAGCAGAGGCTGTCCTTGGGCCCACATCACAGCGTACCTTTTCTTTTTCCCTTCCTGCTTCCTTCATCTCCCTCCCCTCCACAGGTGTTGATCCCAGAGGCACTCCTTAGTAAACCTGCTTCATGTTAAATGCTCTTTCAGAGTCTGTCTCCCAGGGAACCCAGTGTGCGACCGCCTTTCCAGGATACAAGAGCCAGACTTTCCTATTACAGAAGTCCTATGACTTCTCACCTTTCCCGGAGACCCTCTGAAGTGTTTCCGAGAATTGTCAGGTCTAGATGAAGCTGGATGTCCCTTCCCCTGGTCACTGGGACCACGCCTCATCTAGTCTTCGGATTTCAGGTATATAGGGCTCAAGAGAGATGGTTTAAATCAGGGGCTCAATGAGGCACATGGCTCCGGATTTGGAGAGTAGCTAGCCTGCTGCTTAAGGTTTGCTGACCGTTTCCCTTTCCTTCCCCGTCATCCTCTGGGCTTGGAATTCTGAATCTTGATTCCCAGTTTTAGACAAGCGTCAGACGAGACAACTGATTGAATTTTTAAGCTCACATCTGATATGCCATTGCACGGTGATCTTAGTAACTTAAAAGTAAAAACATGACCTGGGCCGAAGCAAACAAATTTCAGTGTTTTTATTTCAGGTTCATTGTTTACCTTGTATTTTATCAGTTAGAATAAACAGTCAAAACATGTTAAGAAAAAAAAAATCAAGTCATTCATCAAAAGAAATTTGTTGGTTTTTCAATGTGATTAAGTACTATAGGAATATTAATAAAAATGAAAAAATCAATACTTGTACGTTGTATACAACACACAATTTTGTAATTTTGTCAGTTTCTCCACTTCACATTTTAATTATTCCTTTCAATCCATACAATCAGTATATAGAGTAACTAAGTATATGATTCAGGATATATTTCTTTATAATGGCTTAAAAATTTGTGGCATTTGGTTTTCAATTAGACATCTATGAAGATCTCATCTGTGCTAACCACTTTATTAGAAACAAATATGCAAAGTCATCCTATGGAGATTTCAAAATATTCAGCAGGCAAAACAAAGTTTATATATTAAAAATGGAATCGCGTTCGTCTAATTGGAATATTGTCGCCTTCTAATCCAGCTGACATACTCTACAGTCAGCAACAAATTGAAGCTGTGTGTTATCAACGATTGCTCAGACCACCCTAAGTATATATGCTGCGTTACATTAAATAACCTTATTTAGGTAACTGCTTTAAACATTTTGTAGACTCAAGTACTTCTTAAAGTTTTCAGTTATTGATTTTCAAATCTTCTTTGTAGGTATAAGCCTCTCAGAGGGCCAAATATAAACGCGGTTCCTGCCCAGCCGGTCTTTTCCTTTGATAACCACCCATCGTTCTCTACTAGCCTGTCAATAAGCATTTAATGAGGACCTGCTGTGGGGCTGAGGCCTCTTCCGCAGCCTAGCAGCGAACACAAGATTAGGTTTGCCTGGAGAAGTTTATAATCAAGTTCATGGTTTTCAGGAGCATAAGCCAGCATGGTTTCCTTAATTTCCTTGTCTATCACAACAACAGCAACGAGAAAGATGTTTTTCTAGGGGTGGTATTGTCTTAAGCTGATAGAAAAAAAAAATAGCCCCCAAAACTAATTAAAAAAAAAATGACATAGTTTATATGGAATCCTGTATGATTGTCTCAGAGGTTTGCATATCCATAGATCAGATTTACAACATAAAGCACTAGGACATGTTTCTTAATTATTCATACATTAAGTTAAGGTGTGTTAAGAGTATGTATTTCATGTATTAAGAGTAAAACGTCAGGACATTTTTGTGGTTTCCTCTAACTAGTAAAACAGGAGGGAGGTTCTTCGTGAGGATTTCCAACCAAGCCATGTACAACCAATCTGATATAGATCCTTTCCTTGCCACTGGGAGGCTCCTGACAGTATGGAAGAAAAATTTTAGAAGTGACAATTACTACAGACAGTACCATCACTAGTCATCTGAGCTATTTAATAACCAGTGGCCTGAAACTTTTATAACCCTCCCCCAAACATGAAAGCACTGAAATTATTTTGAATATAGATATTAAACTGATGTATTTCTCAGATAAGACAAATTATCTGTAAACCAGAAAAACAGGCTTAGGCATTGTAGAGCAGCAACAAAAAAGAACTATAAATTTTCACTCCTCTTTAAATAGAAAATTTGATCAACCAATATATCTTCTCCTTTTTTGATGTTAATGATTTTCCCTATAGTTTAAAGCTCTTATATTTGGCAGAAACCTCAGAAAACAGCTAGGTGAAAACTCCTACCCAATTCAGGAGACTGTTCTAGGTCTCAGGTAGGTAATCCTCCAGTGTAGACCTTGAAGACTTATTACTCTTCATATATAGGAATCAGGTCATGAGGTATAAATGTGAAATAGTTGTTTTTCATGTTTAGCTATCAATCCTTAAGTGAACATTCCTATTTCCAACATGTACACCTCTAACATTTGTGGGGTGAAGGGCAAGAGTAGAAATGGAAGAATCCCCTCCCTTTTTCTCCTACCTTAGCCTCTTTCAACATAGCGAGGAGCGTCCTGAACAAGCTGTGGACTCTCTCCCTCAGGAGCACTATGCAGGGAAGGAGCCCATGAGCCTCAGTGGCTGATTTGAGGCTTGTTAGGCAGGGGGTTCCAGGGTCAGGTTCCTGGAACATGGTCTGAAGGGGGAGCCAAGGTTCTACGGGTGGGGCAGGCCAGACAGAAAGTCCAAGTGGCAGGGTCCCAGGGTGGCATTTATTTTCCTCCACTGTCTAAAATCCTACATGTTCCAATTTTTTTAAACTTTCACATGAATAGTCATGACTTTTTAAGTAGATTAATCCATTTACCTAAGATTCCTCTGTAACATCCTTAAAAGTCTGCAGGGATACTTACAGGACAATGAGGTTAGCAGCTCTCGAGTGCTCCTGTAAGAGTTCATTCAGTCGAACTTGGCGGTAACTCTGTGGACAACATTCAGATTTTGTTGAGGGCAGTTCTACCAGAATTACGAATGAGAATCTATCTCCTTACCTCAAATTATGGAGAAGTAGAAAAACCTCACTTAAAAAAAATTACAATTATTTCCTTCAGGTGTGGAAATTGTTAAAAACTCACGAGAAATTCTAGAAATATAAAGAATAAGACCAGGTGGTTGTTGTGCTAGAGTGGCTTATTAAATTCTAAGGGAAAAACAAGTGAGCAGGAAACATGGATAATAGTAAAGGGAAGGTGAGAACGGTCAGTTCTGGAAACAGGTTTGAGGTAGAAGAACTAATCCTGATAACCAATTTGATATCTTAAGAACATAAATTATATCCTAGTCTACATTGTTTAGGCTCTTTGAATAAAAGTCAGCCAAGACTCACTTGGAAAAAGAACTACATTTACGATTTTGCAGCAATAATACTTATTACTGTATTTCATTGGTTCAGAAACCAAGGCTTAGATGTATGATTTGCTCAATTATGCAAAAAATCTTTGTTAGAAGTGAGCAGTTTATTAAAAAAAAGAGAGAGAGAGAGAGGGGGCAAACTAAAACGCGGACTCTTAACTATAGAGAATAAACTGAGAGTTGCTGGAGGGAGGTGGGTGGGGGATGGGCCAAGTGTGTGATGGGCTCTAAGGAGGGCACTTGTGATGAGCACTGAGTGTTGTATGGAAGTGATGAATCACTAAATTCTACACCTGAAACTGATATCATACTTTTTGTTAACTAACTGGAATTTAAATTAAAATGTGAAATTAGGGGCGCCCGGGTGGCTCCGTTGGTTAAGTGACTCTTGATTTCGGCTTAGGTCATGATCTCAGGGCTCTGTGCTGAGCATGGAGCCTGCTTAAGATTCTCTCTCTCTGACTATGGACTCTGAGAAACAAACTGAGGGTTCTAGAGGGGAGGAGGGTAGGAGGATGGGTTAGCCTGGTGATGGGTATTAAAGAGGGCACGTTCTGCATGGAGCACCAGGTGTTATAGGCAAACAATGAATCATGGAACACTACATCAAAAACTAATGATGTAATGTATAGTGATTAACATAACATAAAAAAAAGATTCTCTCCTCCCTCTGCCCCTCCACCGGCTCTCTTTCCCTCTCTTAAAAAAAAAAGTGAAACTAAAAAAAAAAGAAAAAGAAAAAAGAAAAAGAAAAATCCTCCCAACCCCCGCAAAAAACAAACAAGCAAGCAAAGAACTGGGCAGTTTATTATACACAGTTTATAAATCTTAGCTCAGTATTTTCTCCAGTAAATTCGAAAAGCTTTAGTATCTCTTGTTTAAATTGTTTCAAGTTCAGCTCTTAATGTAGTTTGTTTATTTATTTATTATATCCCCCCTACAACATGTGCCTGATCCAACTTTCATAATCACTGTTCCAATTACATATTTTCTCAGATCGCTTTGTTAGTTTTCATAACTTCATCAGGTTAAAATTCTTTGTTACTATGTTAAATTGAGTCAATTACCTTTATCTACTTTGCACACATATTGACTTGACTTAAATTATTTTAGACCCATGGATTCCGTCTTCTGTTCTACAAAATTAAATTTGAAAGGAGACTTCACAATATATATCAATAATCTGGGTTTTTTTTTATCTTTTAAAAAAAGAATTGATTTTATATTAAGAAATGAAAACCAGTTTCTAAATCCTCATATCCAGTAATATGATTGTAAAGCACTTGAAAAATGCAGAAACCCTAGATCTTGAATAATGAAATTCTATAACTGATATGTTACTTCTTGATCTTTGAATCAACCACTGTTTTCTTTTTCAGCTAGACAGTAAAGTAAAAATTAAGGAAGACAAGTCCTCACCTTTTCCTTGACTGCTTCCAGTTCTGCATCTGTAATTTTCCATGGGGTTTCTCTCTTTAATTTCTCAGCAGTTGTTAAATCTTTGCAGCTTTCATGGAGACGATATGGTTCAATCATCTCTTCAAAGACTTTCCAGCTGAAATTGGAATTATAAAGGAGGGCTCACAGTGGGAAACTAACTCATTATTTCAGATACTCCAGGTATGACTGGCTCTGCTGGCTACAGAATCAGAGCTGAATGTCATGCAAATCTTTTAAGAATTATCTTTGCAGGGGACTTACTGCGAGTAAAGCCATGGATATGGTACTGCCTCCCTACCCAAGGAAAGGCCTTAATATGTTGAAGCCTTGTTAGCCTACTGTATTTTAGATCCTCAATATAAACGCACCAACACACAGATAATAATTATTCTGCAAATACATTTCCTACATGGTGTAGTCTAAGACACCATTGTAATGTAGACACTTTAGCCCATAAATAAGTTTCCGTCTGCTTAAATGAGTTTCCATCTGCTTATTGTACAGACTGTCTAGGAGACATTCATGAATTACTGTGGGAGATGAACTAGGTTGCTTGGGATGGGAGTTGGCTAGGCCTGCCCTCTCCTTTAGTCCACGCGACCCTCCCCCTGCTGGCAGGGGCATCGGTGGGCAGCTAGAAGAATAGCAAATTCAATGGTTATAGAGGAATTTGGATGTTTGCTGCAAATAATGCAGCCTTTGTCCTTCTGATGACTACTGTTGCTGTCTGAGATTTTTAAATGACTATTTTTCAGGTGCATGTTAGAGGAAAGAATAAAAATCAATAATATTTTAATGTCTACAAATCTGAAGCCACTTTAGAGCAATTAAGAAGAAGTCATTGAGTAGAAAACTAGCAGCAGTATCTCACAGCTGTGGAACATTTTAAAAAGTGCTAAAAAATCTCATTTTGTCTTTCATAAGAACCTTAAAGATTTTTTTTAAACAGTAGTACAGAACAAAGCTTACAGTTTATGAGAGTGGTTGTCTTCAGTGTGTTACTAGAAGATGATGCCAAATATAAACAGTGTCTTTCGGTTTTATATAATGTGGCCTACTTATAATTTAGTAACTTTGAGATGAAGAGTAACTAGAATCAATGCACTGTGAGGTTAAGGAATTAAAATATGATGGCATGAGGTCAATGATCTCATCGGTTGCCCTGATTTAGGATCTGCAGATCAAAGTGCAGAGATTATAAAGGAGCACCTACCAGTGCCTTTGTTAAGGGATTGAAGAGGTACTTAATGTTGTAGATTTCTGACACTTTGATTTATTTAGAATGGTGGACAACAACGGGGAACCGCTGATATGCCCTATTATTCTTTCCACTACATAATACTTTTATTTGCTCTTCCTCCTAACTGTGCCATGCCTTCAGAGACCTTTGGCCCTAATCTGTGCACTGGAAAGGTACCAGTCTAGGAGAGAAGAGCCTTGGTTCTCATGCTGGCTCTTCCATTGTCCTCCTGGACCTGGATAACCTTGCCTATAAAAGGAGGTAATGGTGGCTGCTCAGAGCTGGCCTGAAGATTGGTGTGATGGTTGGATGGTGATTTGGGTGACAGTGCTCTGAAAAGTGTACAGCACCCTGTAAAACCAAGGCACTCATTTTACTGAACAGCCATGGGACTGAGATGAACAATTGAGAGGCTCTCTGTTTAAGCTCTCCATATACTTATTTTGATCAGGATAAAAGTTTCTGCATCTCAGCCCAGGTGCTTATTAGAAAGACCAGTTCAAAAATAGTTTCCTAAGAAATGGAAGTGGAGTGGAGGTTGCTCGTTGTTTCCCCAGCATCCATTGTAGTTTGGGTGGGAGTGACTCCATCCCCAGCATCAGCTAATCAGCACAATTCTATTCTGTCTGCCAGAGTGGTTGGCCAGGGTAGCCACAGAGCCCAGGCAAGCTTGATCAAGAGGCACCTAGCATTCCACTGACCAAGTAAGTGACTTAGTTGCTTAGGTTGGTCCACCTTGAATGGAGCCCGTGAACTGAGTTCAATGACTGGAGAAGAGACAAACTTTCTCTCCCACTGAACATAAATGAGCAAGTATGTAGTTCTGGTTGCTGTCATCTTGTTTTTATGAGCTAAATCAACTTTGATTGATGATTTCATAATGGACCAAGGTAGAGCAGAGGTAATGGAAGAGAATTAGTCTTTGATTACATATAAAATTAACCTTCTAGATCAAGCTTTGCCTGAAAGCCAAAACATAATTGGATTTTTCAGTTATGTTTGCCAATAATTTCATTATTTAAGTCATAAGTTTTCTTTTCCTTGCACTGAAACATGCTAAGTGACATAATAGGTTATAATGGGGATGTATTTGCCCATTTATTTTCTCTCAACTCTTACTGTTCCTTGTCTATGTTCATCTTTGACTTCATCCTAAGGTTCATCCCTGAACTGGCCATTTTCCATTCTCCTAGCTAGGTGATGCAAAGGTGGCTCAAGATTCCTATCCTGATTCTCATTAAATCTGATTTTTCACATAAATGTTTTTTAATTGACTCTAGAATGGGCCAAGTGGACTCTAGAATAGGCCAAGTAGTTGATTCTAGAAGAGGCTAATAGGCTCTAGATTAGGCCAAATAGGCCATGCTTTGAATATAAATGACAACTAATTCAATTTAAAAATTAAGTTACACCTGCCTTGCCTTTCCCATCCTTATTCTTCATGATAACGAAATTTAAAAATTTTTTAATTGTAAAAAAATTTTCCCCTAAGTTCATATAAGATTTCCTTTCTCAAATTAATATACTAGTTGTTTTGTGACCACTCTAGTATCTTTTTTAAACAGATTTTATTTATTTATTTATTTATTTGAGAGAAAGAGAATGCAGGGAGAGGGGAAGGGGGGAGGGAGAGGGACAAGCAGACTCTTTGCTGAGCATGGAGCCCCACACAGGACTGGATCTCATGACCCTGAGATTATGACCTGAGCTGAAACCAAGAGTCAGCTGCTTAATGGATTGGACCATGCAGGCATCCCACCACTCTAGTATCTTTAAATTATCCAGGTAATTGCTTCTACTTTCTCTTTAATTTCTGGATAAAGATTGTTGTCTTTTTGGCCTATGACTTTTAATTCAGTATATTCAATAGAAAATGAAATTTAATCACAAGAGATTTTCAGTTTCTCCAAGCTCAATCATTTTCTCATTATCTTTGCTTTTGTATTCCCTTTCACCCTTGCCCAGCCATAATTATGATGTTTCTTTGGTAAAATATCTCCATCAACACTTACTGATGTTTTATGGGTAGTTGAAAGATTTATTAGAGGCAATTTAGGTACATTTAACATTAGCCTCCAACATGGAAATAATTGACAAACTATTTTTGACATTGTGTGTCACCTGAGGACCAAGAAAAAACAGTGATGAGGAGATAATTGTTAATGGTAGGTAGGGGCTGCCTGACCAAGAAGAGCTGAAATTGAATTGGCGCTCTAAGCACTGGGCCCTAGGACAGGGCCTGCATCAGCCCAGAGGAAGAGTCTTCTTACTCAAATTGAACTCAGAGGAACTGCCTTTTAAAAATTATCACAAAGGCCTCAACAAAGTAGGTTTAGAGGGAACATACCTTAATATAATAAAGGCCATATATGAAAAACCCACAACTCATCATAATCAATTGTGAAAAACTAATAGCTTTCCCCCTAAGATCAGGAATAACACAAGAATGTCCACTCTCACCACTTTTATTCAACATAGTACTGGAAGTGCTAGCCATAGCAATCAAATAAGAAAAAGAAACACTCAAATTGGTAAGGAAGAGGTAAACTTTCACTACGTGCAGCTGACATGGTATTACATATCAAAAACCCTAAAAATCCCACCCAAAACTACTAGAACCAATAAATGAATTCAGTAAGGTCACAGGATACAAAATCAATTATACAGAAATCCATTGCATTTCTATACACTATATACTAATATAGTATATATTTCTATATACTATATATTACTATATACTATATATTACTATATTACTATATACTATATACTATATATAATATGCTATATATCCTATATATTACTATATAATATATATTTCTACATAATATAGTATATATTTCTATATCCTAATTGGGAAGCAACAGAAAGAGAAATTAAGAAAGCAATCCCTTTTACAATTGCACCCAAAATAATAAAATATCTAGGAATAAACTTAATCAAGGAAGTGAAACACCTATACTGAAAAGTATAAAACATTAATGAAAGAAATTGAAGATGACACAAACAAATGGAAAGATATTTCATGCTCATAAATTGGATCAAATATTGTTAAAATGTCTATACTACTTAGAGCATTCTACAGATTTAATGCAATCCCTACAAAAATACCAATAGCATTTTTCACAGTACTAAAACAAATAATCCTAAAATTTGTATAGAACCATGAAAAACTCCAAATAGCCCAAACAATCTTGAAAAAGAAAAAACAAAGCTAGAGATATCACAAGTCTAGATTTCAAGTTATACTACAAAGCTGTAGTAATCAAAACAGTATGGTCCTGGCACAAAAATAGACACAGATCAATGGAACAGGATAGAAAGCCCAGAAACAAACTTGTGATTATATGGTCAATTAATCTTCAACAAAGGGGGCAAGAATATGCAGTGAGAAAAAGACAGTCTCTTCAACAAATGGTGTTGGGAAAACTGGGCAGCTATATGCAAAAGAATAAAGCAGGACCACTTTCCTATACAATACACAAAAAATAAACTCAAAATGGATTAAAGATGTAATGTGAGATCTGAAACCATAAAAATCCTAGAAGAGAGCACAGGCAGTAATTTCTCTGACATCGGCCATAGAAACATTTTTCTAGATATGTCTCTTAAGGCAGGGGACATAAAAGCAAAAATAAAATATTGGTACTACATCAAAATAAAAAGCTTGTGCACAGTGAAGGAAATAATCAACAAAACTAAAAGGCAATACTGAAGGGAAAAAGATATTTGCAAATGACATATCTGATAAAGGGTTAGTACTGAAAAATATATAAAGAACTTACACAACTCAACACCCAAAAAATAAATTATCCAATTAAAAAATGGGCAGAAGACATGAACGGACATTTCTCCAAAGAAGACATACAGATGGACAACAGACACATGAAAAGATGCTCAATATCACTCATCATCAGGGAAATGCAAATCAAAACTACAATGAGATACCACCTCACACCTGTTGGAGTGGCTAAAGTCAAAAACACAAGAAACAGCAAGTGTGGTGAGGATGTGGAGAAAAAGGAACCATTGTGAACTGTTGGTGGGAATGCAAACTGGTGCTGCTACTCTGGAAAATAGTATGGAGGTTCCTCAAAAAATTTAAAATAGAACTACCCTATGATGTAGTAAATGCACTACTGGGTATTTACCCAGAGAATACAAAAACACTAACTTGAAAGGATATATGCATCCCTATGTTTATTGCAGCAGTATTTACAATAGCCAAAGTATGGAAATAGCCCAAGTGTCCATTGACTGATGAATGGATAAAGAAGATAAAGATATGTACATATCTGTACATATGTATATGTGGTACATATATGTACCATATCTTCTTTATCCATATATATAAATATGTATATTTGTATGTATATAAAATATATAATATGTATATATATACACACACAATATATCATTCAGACGTGTAATATATTATATATATACACAATATATTACTCAGCCATAAAAAGGAATGAAATCTTGTCATTTGCAGCAATATGGATGGAGCTAGAGTGTAATGCTATGTGAAATAAACCAGTCAGAGAAAGACAAATACCGTATGATTTCACTCCTATGTGGAATTTAAGAAACAAAACAAATGGAGAAAGGAAAAAGAGAGAGAGAGAGAGAAATGAACTAAGAAACAGATTCTTAACTATAGAGAACAACCTGATGGTTATCAGAGGGGAGGTGGGTGGGAGGATGGGTGAAAGAGGTGAAGTAGATTAAGAGTACACTTATCATGATGAGCACTGAGTAATGCATCGAATTGTTGAATCACTGTATTGTACACCTGAACTAATATAAGATGGTTAACTATACTGGAATTAAAATAAAAAAACTTAATAAAAAAATTATCACAAAGGTACCAGATGTGCTACCAATGGCCTTCTGTGAGATTTACTGAGTGATCATTCTCTGTTTTAAAATAGGGTTGCCTTTATATATTTGAACATCATTGCCAACACCAGATACGTGACTGTTCTACAAAGCAGTATGGTATCAGTTACGGTGGAGAGCTGAGGGGAGGAGAATGGCATTTCCAGCACCTCTCTTCTTGGTGGTATTTTGTCTTCACACCAGGGTACATTAGCTGCAAAGATTCTTTTATTCCAGTTAAAATGGATTTTGGTTTTTTCATCTTCCTCAAGACCTTGAACTATCAGAGAAAAAAATCCCCCAAATTGTGAAATCTAATTCATTTTTTTTCCCGAGAAAGGGAAATAGATCTCTTCATTGCAGGATGATGGGGATATATAAGAAACAGCACATTAAAATGGTGTCTAAAAGCAAATTTAGATACCAGGACAAAAGCAAAAATGCCTGGTCCTTCATTTTTTACTCCTCTCCATAATGTCGGCTGCCTGGAAAGAGAAAAACATGGCACAAAGTTCAGGGTTAGTCACAGAGATTGTGTCTAGCCCACGATGGGCACTCAGACAATGGAAGGCACTAGTGGAAGAGGTACATGGACATCCTTGGTGATAGGACAGATAGGACAGGTATGCAGGGGGGGACCATGGCAGCTGAGCAGAGACTAGCATGAAAGAAAGGGAAAGAAACTTGGGTAGAGAAAACCAGATTGATCCGCAAAGAGGCAAAGGATAGAGGAACAAATGAATCAGCAAGCACAGACAGTCCTTAGCTGATGTTAAGACAAACAACAGCAAGAAGAATTTGGCTACAAGAAGTACATGACTAATCTGTGCCCAGCACCGAGCCAGGGCTAATAGAAAACCTGAAGTCAGTAGGGGACACCATGACTACCCTCCAGACAACAGTAAATGGCCCTATGCTTGCCGAGCTCTGGCAGGCTCTGGGCTGTTGCGACATGGCATGTGCTAGGAAATCATTGTACCTGCTGTGTTATGAAATAGAATGCATTTCCACCAGTTAGAGACATAAGAGGAGGCTGTTTGATCACATCACTGCAAAAGCCAAAGAGGCAATGTCTTAGGAATTAAAATTCTTCAAATGAAATGTGGAAGGCTACCAGATATTACTACATGACAACCCAGTTAATGGCAGAATGTTAATTACTTTTACCAAGGAGGATTATAAACTCTTCTTAATTTTTCTTAAGTTTTTAAAACTGTAGAAATATAGGAATAGAAGGCATTAGTATATACCATGTGAGGAACAGTAATAACCCAGGTGAGCTCTGTCGATTATAGCTTTCTTATCACAACTAGGATGTTTTGTAAAGCCATTTTGACTGACCCGTAGCCTTGGAGGACTCATGAATCCCTCAAATGACATGAAGTTCAAGGTTGTTGTGTAGTTGATAAGATTGCGTCTTAAATCTGGATGATTTTCTGTTAGGTATTAAGCTCACATAGGATAGCAATGAATCAAAAGAAGGGAAGGACAGTTAAGACTTGAGTGTGGAATTGCAAGCCATCAGGAGCTGCAGGAGGAAGGAGAAATGACGGTCAACAGAAGTGAGAACAGGTCCATCAGAAGAGGGAGAACCCAAGCTACACTGAGATCCTTGTGTCCCTCTGTACTCTCAGCCTTGAAGGCCCCACTCCACACCAAATCACATGTATTAAATCGCATCCAGATGCAGCAGTAAATATGATTTTGGACTGTAAACAACTGAAAAATATTATAATTGGTAAGTTATCACTCTAAGTAGTTTATTTAGTATCAGCTATAATTTCCAGTCCATCTTCTTGCACTTCTGGGAACTCCTGTGAGGATCTAACCTACAAGCTGTTTCATGGACTTGACAAATTTAACAGTTAACGAGGGTTAAAATGATGTCATGATTTGAAGATGTTTAAACAATTATTTTCAGCATTTTAAAATTCCGGAGCCAATACACTTCCTTGCCAGGCTTCAGAGAGTTTTAGAGGACCCCCAAAATTCCATAGCTCTAAGTGCTGGGTCCTTAGTGCCTGAAAGTGAAAATGGCCATGGAGGGTCGGTTCTGTCATTGGGCCAGGAAGACTCAAGCGGTTTCTAGCTTCTCTATCAGAGCTCCCCATCCAGGATACACCACCAGTAACTTTAAAAAAATTTTTTTTAAAGATTTATTTATTTATTTTATAGGGAGGGGAAGGGCCGAGGGGTGGGGGGAGAGAGAAAATCTCAAGCAGACTCCCCGCTGAGCAAGCGCGGGGCCTGAGGTGGGGCTCCATCTCACGACCCTGAGATCATGACCTGAGCTGAAATCAAGAGTGGACGCTCAAATGACCACGCCGCCCAGCCACCCCACCAGTAACTTCAAATAATGAAAACTTGCCCTGACTGCCCAGTCCAGAATATCTGAGCTTGTGTCTCCTGCTACTCTTGCCGCCATAGAAACCAAGAACATGAAGGGCAATCCTAAAATGCTAACTAACCTGTGTTTTAACAGTTCTCCCTCTCAAGCTCAATTTTACCATAAAACCTTTTTCCCTCCATTATAATTTATTTGAGCGCTCTGCATGGTTATTCGAAGTCCCTTTTTATTATATCTTATTAGGAGGTCACTGCAGTCGGTAGATAACATTTTTACCCTTTAATAATCAGCACAAAAGAAAATGTGAGAGTACCAGGGGCAAACCATGGATCTTGTTAAATGCTTCATACCTCTCTTTGTTTGGCTTAATGTTGATGTCACCAATGATATGGATATCTGCAAATTTTATCCTAAATTTGCTCAGAAGAGAAGCCATTCTGGAAATATAAGAGAGAAATACTTCATCACTGCATATGTAACTATTTTCAGGCAAAGAGTTCACATCTTATTTCAGCTTCATATTCAGATAAAGGCTGTGTTTAGTGTTTGATTTCCATCACCGTATACTAAAGGTGGCCCAAGCACATTCCATTGAAGGCAAAGACAAATTCAAGTCGGTGCAGACCCTAGGAATAGCAAACCCAACTCTGCATTCACATTTCAGGTAAGACAACAGAGCACTGTACGTGCTTCCTTATCATTTGGGAAAAACGAGAACAAGTTTTAATATTATTGACTATTATCTTGCTGATCATTTTTAGAGTTATTGACAACATACTGACAAACTAATATTTATGATATATCATTATATATTGGAGGTTCTTTCCCTGGCAACCTAAATTTTTGATACAATTTCCAAGTTACAGAAAAATTGCAAAGACGGTGCAAAAAATCCCAAACTCAACCAATTGTTTATACATTGTTCCATTTGATGTAACACCTTTTTCTCTTTCT
The DNA here is from genome assembly GCF_011800145.1 of Mirounga leonina. Taxonomy (NCBI): domain Eukaryota; kingdom Metazoa; phylum Chordata; class Mammalia; order Carnivora; family Phocidae; genus Mirounga; species Mirounga leonina. The sequence goes on along the minus strand of NW_023270839.1, from coordinate 24,475,368 downwards.
ACACGGCTGCATCTGTCTATCTACATCTTCCTTCTTTCTTTCTTGCTTCCTACTCACCTACCCAGTTGCCCAGCTGCCGCTATCAGGCCCCTTTACCTATAAATACTTCAGTATTTCCTAAGAATAAGAACATTCTCTTATACAAACAAAGTACACTTTTTGAAATCAGGAAATTTAACATTGATGCCATGCTATCATCTAATCCATCAACCATTTTTAAATCTTTTTTTTTTTTTTAAGATTTTATTTATTTATATGACAGAGAGAGACAGCGAGAACAGGAACACAAGCAGGGGGAGTGGGAGAGGGAGAAGCAGGCTTCCCGCTGAGCAGGGAGCCCGATGTGGGGCTCGATCCCAGGACCCTGGGACCATGACCTGAGCCGAAGGCAGACGCTTAACGACTGAGCCACCCAGGTGCCCTCCACCAACCATTTTTAAATTTCATCACTTGCCCCAGTAAGTTACTGGAGGCTTTAAGAAAATATAAATTGTTATAGCCATCATGTTAGTTTCCATTATAACATGACTCTCTTTAAGCGGAATTAAAATATATATATATATATATATACACACACACACACATATAATATATATAGTTTACATTATATATGAATATATATAATATATTTTATATGTGTGTGTGTATAATTCTCCCAGGAAGGGGGAAAAATATGAAAAATTACTGAATAAAAGCCTGTCATTATTTTGATTTCTGGAAGAGCTTGGGACTCAGGCCTGCCATGAGGGACCCAAGGCTGCGAAAGGTGGCTCTCCAGATTTCCACCAGAGACCTTTGAATGCATGGCATTCCTAACATGCTTGCTGCTTCCACAACTACACATCAGGCTCTCCATGACTAAATCAATTACAAAGATGCAAATTTACATTCTGGAGACTGATTTATTTTTTTAATTACAAGAGTTTTCAACAGTCGTCCATTTAAACTCTTTCAAGCTACAGATGAGAAACTGGGAACCCAGGTCTGGGCTGCCACGGCTATTGCGAAGTCCCGAAGCTTGTTGGGGGCGAGGCTGGGACAAGGACCAGGTTCAGTCTCTCAGTTCTATTTTTTAAGTGTGCTATGCCGGAGTGACCATCACGAATCAACAGGTTCGACCCGCCCCAAAGAAGCTACTGGATACAAATTCCTTTGGGCTTTTCCTTTCTTGGATACATTCACTGGTCAAATCAAAGCAAACATTACACAAGATAAGGAGAGTCCCATTCAAGACTTGAGATGAGGTTTCTGTGTCAAATTCCTTTTTGAAAGCATTTGTGGCCGGGGATCAAGGGACGTGAAGACAGTGATTACAAGAAGTGCGCAGATAATTTAATGACCAGAAAACCAAGTAAACATGAGGCCCATCACAGTGGTTTTGTCTTTAAATCTCTTGTGTCTCAAAAACACTTAAAGTTCTTAAAATTAAAGCATTAAAGCAACAGACGTCGAAAGTGCTCTAACACAGAAGTGATGAATTACTTACGCTATTTTTTCTTCTTCAATGCGGTTGATCTTTCCTCCAACATAGATTCTTAATTTACAGTCTTTCCACTTTTTTCTGAGAGTCAAGATATAGGGGATAAGGAGTGTTAACCCTGAAAAAAGAATAAATTATGACAGAAAGAATGGATATATCTTGCTGAAAGGAAATGAATAGCTTTAAATCTTTATTCATTCTCATACTCATTGCTCCTAAATAATTTAAAGTCTTGGGAAAACACAGAAATATTATTCTTCAAGTGATACCATTTTCATATACCTTCCCGTGCAGTTTGTTAAATTGATCAACATAGCAATTCTGCACCCTAGTGTATATTCTGGAATTGTTTTTACCTCCATCATCAAACAACCACCACACATCAATTGTGCCTTTTCCTTGCTTCTTTTTAAATTGGGTGCTGGCTTCTACCAGTTTCTGGTTGAACTCCCCCACGTGCATCGACTGGATTGTGTTCATGCTGCTGTCTGTAATGAAAGAAAAAGTAGTAGACCTATTTGTCTTTTGAAGAAAGAAACAAAATAACTTGCCAATAAATCTATTCAGGAAAATAGAGGAAGGGTCATGAATCTGTAAGCTTTTTTATCCTTATAGGGAAACAGTGAGCTCGGGGAAAGGGAGATAAAGGTCAAGTCCCACAGTAATTTAGATCACCTTTAATAGTTCAAAAGAATTTCATATTGGTTTCATGATCACAGTTTTCATTATAAAGCTGTAGATTATTTTCAGGTCTCTAGTAATCTCAGGGCAGAATTATTACTTAGGCAGGTAACGATGCTAAATGATCTGCTACAATAGCCAAAATACCCCTATTTTTAAAAACTTCAACTATAACTCAACTTAATCCTATTTTCAAATTTACTTGGAAGTAGAAAATGTGGTGATTGGTTTTCTAGAGATAAGCAATAGGATCAGGAGTGTTTCTTCATTGGAGCATTGATTTGAGTGCAATTGGTGTAAATTCCATGCATATCTGGATTATAAAGGTGGCTAGGGACCAAATGCATCTTGACTCTATGACCCTTTGGTCCTAATGTCAGCCTAGCTTGCTTTCCTGTTTTCAAGGAGCCTTGTGAAGGGAAACCCCTGAGCTATCTGAATCTCTGAATGAGACAGAAAAGCCAGGAAATAAGGAGAGACAAAATTCCTTCACTTGAGGTAGAGATAAGGGTGCATAGAAAGTACTTATTTTTTTTTTTTTACATGCACTTTCCACCCAATCAAGGATCCAGCGAAAGTATACTAGGGAACTAGGCCAGTGTTTGCGCAGGACCCTGGCTTCTATTTGCCAGTTGAGATTTTCGTTGCTACACCATAGGTATCATTTCTCATTTCCACATCTTTTAAAGTTGTGACTTCATTGCTTCGTTTCAAAGAGATGGTGTTAGCAAAGTGCTTACAACAGCTGCTTCAGAGCTTCCTCTCTGATCTGAGAGGTTCTGAAGATGCTTTGTTCTGTCTTGCCGTTTCCACGTTTAGGGCCTGTCAGTTCTGAAGCAATTCTCTTACATGGCTTCTCTCTCCCTAGGACTGCTGAGGGAGAAAGCAAATATCTTCACAAAATGGACCAAACTCTGCCCCCACTTACATGCAAATCAAAGCATCCAGAGGACTCAGGCATTCATGCCTGAAGGTAGGGTTTGTCCTGATCTAGAACTCCAAAGAGTTGTCAATCAATGAAAGCCCAGAGCGGTGAAGGGGCCTCCTTTAGGGATGCGTTTGAAATTTGAGATGTTGGAAATAAAACATAACATTATTTTGCTTTTCTGAGCAATGAGACCTGTTGACTTGCAGAAGAGTACGTTTTTGCCAAAAGATTTGTGATGCAGAAACAGGATTCCAGAATAAATTATGAGTCCCTTTTCATTAATAAGAACATCGATGCTTCCCTCTTGCCCCATCAGCTAAAGAACAGTATTGGGCTATGACTTCTGAATTTTCCATTGCTTTTCCAGACTGTAACTAACATTGAATGATTGAATGGTAGAGCAGATTCAATGAATAGTTCACATTTCTCTGAATAAACCAAATAATTGAAAAGGAAAGAAGACAGTTAGCATCCAGATGGTCTTATTCTACTATTTACACCCTGGAGGCCCTGATGTACCTCCAACTTGAGATTCAAACACATCATTTTCCTAGACAATGTCATGTTAAGGTGGGCAATACTTAGTAGGTTTTTCTATAGCCCATGGAATATTCCAGGAACCCAAGTGTACTTCTAGTATTTGAAGGGGGGCAGTGTTTACATTTCATGTTATTCTATATAAATATATAAAAATATTGTATTACAGGGGAAACTTTGTCCTTGGGCTATAGTAGGAAAACAAGCAAACAGAATCAAACCTTCCCCAGGGTGTTAGAGGGCCTCATTGAAGGATCTCTTTGAAAGTTTGGATCCTGTCAAACTGGACCAGAAGCCTTCTAAGTCTCAATTTGGATCTTGCTGTTTGACTCGAAAACCCTCCCAGAGAAATGATCTTTTCTGGGGCTCACACCAAGTGATTACATTAAGTGTAGGATTATTTGTGTACGTTAACATTCTAATTTTCTACCAGCAGAGGTCGCCGTGGGCCTCATTAAACTCAAACCTGCAGTGTTTTGGGAAAGAAAGCGATTTTCAATTTTCAAAAAAAGTCAGATGTTTGAATCACCTGTTTATAAGTTTTATAAAAAGCTCTCATTCTGTAGTCTTCCATGCCTGGGGTGCATACTGGACGTTCAGAGGTAAATGTACCACTCAGCTGAAATCTACAGGTAATTAGTATCAGTGAAGTTCCAAGTCCAGAATTCTGATTTGTGTTAAGATAGATGCTTTTTCAAAATTAGGGATCTCATTTACCTGTACTAGTCAACTTTTAGCCTCCTGAAATGTCTGCAAGGGGTATGTAAGGTGTGTGTGTGTGTGGGTGGGTGGGTGTGTGTGTGTGTAGATAAATCCATTTGGGTATTGGTTCTTAAATTTCTATCCCCTTTCCATCTTAACTAAGAAATGTCCATTTCATGGCACTCAAATCCATGTAGGCACTATAGGACTCCCAAACCAATATTATTATTTTAAAATTAAGGTTTTACAGTGAGATGGCACAAAGGGCTTATTGTTACTGATAAATAACTTATACATTTCATCTGTACTACTGTCTTGAAAGAAGCGTCTTTCAGTCCTTCGCTAACTCAGTGCCCCCAACATCTCAGATGCTGACTTCTGACCCCTCTCGATACTCAAGCAGTGGCTCATTTCGTATATTTCTTGTGAATTTTAGAAGTACTTACCTTTCTTAGGAGCTGGCTTAGTAATGTTCAACTTGCTAGCTTTTTTAAAGAAGCCTCGGATGCCTCCACTTCCTTCTTCACATTCATTATCTTTGATAGTGGCTTCCAAAGCCAGTCTCTCCTGTTCCAATTTCTCTAATTCATCTAATGCAAGAAGACAAAAATCACTTACTTAATTCAGAGTAACAAAGTTTCCAGGAGCAACCTTATAAAGTGTTTTAATATAAAAAACGGTGTCCCATTTGCAACGATGTGGATGGAGCTAGAGAGTATTATGCTAAGTGAAATAAGTGGAATATTCCACTATATGTGGACTTTAAGAAAGAAAAACAGATGAACATACGGGAAGGAGGAAAAAGGAGAGAGGGAAACAAACCAGAAGAGACTCTTTTTTTTTCTTTTTTAAAGATTTTATTTATTTATTTGACAGAGGGAGCGAGCACACAAACAGGGAGAGCAGCAGAGGGAGAGGGAGAAGCAGACTCACCAGTGTGCAGGGAGCCCAATGTGGGACTTGATCCCAGGACCCTAAGATCATGACCTGAGCCAAAGGCAGACGTTTAACTGACTGCGCCACCCACGTGTCCCCATAAGAAACTCTTAATGATAGAGAACAAACCGAGGGTTGCTGGAGAGGAGATGGGTGGGGATGGGCTAGGTGGGTGATGGGTATTAAGGAGGGCACTTGTAAAAGAAAAAAAGGAAGGCACTTGTGATGAGCACTGGGTGTTGTATGTAGATGATGAATCGCTGAATTCTACTCCAGAAACCAATATTGCACTGTATGTTAACTAAGTAAAATTTAAATAAAAAGTAAATAAAAAATAAAACATGGTGTCTGTGCAATAAAATTATTATACATCATATGATTTTTTCCAAATGATTATCAAAAAGTAATACATACCAGCAAATTGTATTCAGAAAGTAATAACCAGCTCAGGAAATAGCTCTATGTGTTGTTATAATACATGAAGTTACTAGGTTTTTATTTGTGAGGGTAAGGGAGTTTAATGACATCTTCATTCACTTCCGGCAAAACCCAAAAAGCCAGATCCGCTGTACGTAAGATCATGTACACCGTACGCCACTGATTTACTGACCTAAACCCCTGGGTTGGGTATTTGACAAGCGGAAGTGCCAAAGTATACCGGGTGTATATCAGGCACACGACAATGCCTCCTGAATTGCAGCATAAAACTAGACAGCAAGAATTAAGGACAGGTAACCAAACCTTATATAAAGCCTTGGATGAGCTCTGAATAGAAATTACAGTGAAAAATGTCCACTAACCATTCTTTTTTTTTTTTTTTTTTTTAAGAGAGAGAGAATGCACACACGGGAGCAGGGAGAGGGAGAGAATCCTAAGCAGGCTTCACACCCAGCATGGAGCCCTCACGACCCTGAGATCATGACCTGAGCTGAAATCAAGAGTTAAATGCTTGACCGACTGAGCCACCCAGGCACCCCAACAATTCTTTCTCATAAGCAAAATACTTTCTGGAATGAATGACCAAAGTGAAAGAAAGAAAAACTGAGGTTTCTGTGTGCCTGTCAGAGTCCAAATGGCTAAGAAGGGTCTCACGACAGTCGAGTCTGGAGCAAGAGGTTCAGCCGTGTAGCTTCCTGTCCAGGGCTGAGACCCACTATCCAAGTTTTGATGTGGCATCTGGCTGCCTTTTATCTTTTTTGGATTCTGATCGTGAGCACAAATTCCTAACTGCTATGTAAGGCCTTGCATCCCTTTCTGACGTCAACCTGCATTGGATCAGGGTGAATAAGACTTTAAGAGCCATCAGGGGACAGTGTTACCGAATGACAGGCATTCTTGCTTACAGTGGGCAAGGGGGCCTCTTGTCAGACCCCTCATCTTCTTGCTTTCCGGGAGCAGAGACTTAGAAAATGAGCAATATTCTGAGGAACACAGTAGAAAACCTAGCTTCAGTGTTACAAAACACTGGTAGGGCTTCTGTAAATGTCAACCCTTGGAGTCTGTTGCCTTATCTATCTGGGAAGCGAAGCTATACAAATTCTCGATTTATCAATTATGTACTAACTAAATCTGTCAAGACACTCACATCCCTAGACGGTGCTGTGTTATGCAGCTCCACAGAATTGTCTGGCCTCTTTCCAGGTCTTAGCAATTAATCTTTTGCCAGTGGCATGAGATTTAAGGTCAAATCACCCATGTGATTTCCCCAAAGCTTCAAAGGTTCTCAAGATCAGCAACTGTAGAAAATCTAAGAAATTAGACTGATGGTATTAAAGCTCAGACAGGAGTTGCTTACCCCTGACTTTCGAAAGGTGAACACAAGCTGCATTGCATGGGAGGTCGTGACCGGTGACAGCTCTGCGGCGGGCTTTATGTGACACGAAGTGAGTCATTGACTTTTCCTATGCCTCTGATTTCCTATCTGTGAAATGGAAAATTGTAACCCTTCCCCTTTCCAACTCTCCCAGCTTCGCAAAAAGAATAAACAACAGTTTCTGCATGGTGCTTTGTGGCTCCTTAAAGAACAAAGCAACGAGCGTGTTCTACAGGCGGTGTATTCATGCAACCACTGGAAATAGACTTAGTCATGCAAAGCAAATTGAGTATTTTGAGAAGCTTGGGAGTTATTTTAGCAATTACTATTTATTGCACACTCTTTGGGTGCCCAGGACTGTGCTGCATATTATTCCTTCCCAAATGACTCTGAGATAGTTACTATTATTACTCTCATTTTGTAGATGAAGAAACTGAGGCTCAGAGAAGTTAAGTAATTTGTCTGATGCCACCCGGAAAATAACAGGGTTCAAATGAAAAGAGGCCGGCTTGACTCCAGATCCTGCATGCTTCCCACTCTGAAGACCTTTTGCTTTTTGCTCGTTACTCTTATCTCAGATTTGTTCCATTAACCTCCAACACTTCATTGTCAGGCGAACCTAAACACTCTCGGGCATATGGTGTAATGCCAAGTTAGCTCCCCCAAAAGATGGCCCCTCCTGCATGTCATTTTAAAGGGAGGACCCTGAAGACACAGGTACAGATGACAGGCTGCCCCCCAGGGCAACACCACGGGAGACGTCACCGGCCCAGGGAATGGCCCCCTAGCTATTATCTACCGTTTGGGATGCTGCGGGGGTCCAGCTGTGGGGTAACCTCCTCTTTGCAGTTGTCTGGAAGGTGCATATTGGCGAGCTTCTTTGGGGGGTAATGGCAAGCAGTGCCACACTGGGGAAGGGTTTCTTTTGCTTTCCTTTTTTGGCAGCCTCCTGCACACCCTGTGATGAGGTGCTAGTTGCCACGTTCTTTGTCCTCGAGTTTGGACAAAGGAGGAAAAAAGATAAATCCTCCTTTGTCACAGAGTCAGCTGGCTGAGTGAGCTGGGAGCTACTCCAACTATTTGCTCAAACGTATGTACACAGCCCATCCTGGACAGAGCAGACTGAAAAATCCTAGGCCCCAGAGACAAAACCAGACTTCGCTGGAATGCATCAGATTCAGCAGTCCCCTCAAAGACAACAGACAGAGGCCCACAGAGAGCAGTCTGTTCTACGGGCGAAGATCTGCTTGCTTGGCCATCTTGGATTTTCACATCCACCAAGTGGTCTGATCCCTTGCACCATGATTTTGCAAATTCTTATTAGAGCTAATTCTTAATTATTCACTTTGTAGGTGATCTAAGGCCTCCTCCCATCCAATCCATCCTTTCCTAATTTCAGTGCTAAGCAGAAGTGACGGTTTGATGATCTGTTCTGAATGATCTATCTGGTGTACTGCTCGCCTCTGTTCGCGTGCGAGTCCACAGTAGACTTTGTCAAAACATTTCTTTCAACAAGAGTACTGGCTAGCCGACTTGCAAAAGTGTACCATTGGACACAAGGGGGTGAGCCCAGGGAGTATGGATTGATAGGCATAAACTGATTTCCACGAGGCTGATGATAACCATTACTCATTCCATCAGAACTGCATTTGTGATGTTCTGGATTCACAAAGCCCTTTCCACAGAGGATCTTATCTGATCCCAACGCCACTACTGGGATGCAGGCAGAACTAGTGGCATTCTCCCCATTTGACTGTGGAGGAAACTGGCTCAGACAGTTCAAGGTTGCACAGCTGGTGATGCAAGGTCCTGCTTCCAATCCTAGCGTTTTCCCTCATTACCATCCTTCCTCAGCAATACGCTCTGATCGCCAATATCTGCCTGCTGAAGAAATACACAGTCTGCATTTTTTTTTTGAAGAGGCCATCCCCCAATTATAATGCTTCATCTTTCCATGAGACTCTGCTTCAAACTTTGTTCCAGTAACTACACCTGTGTGATGGGGAATAGAGTTTTAAGACACATGTTTATTTTAATTCCTCTGGACTGCAAATTCCTAGAGGGTAGCTTATGTCATATTTCATCGCCCCCATTTACTGAGAGTTTCTTTTGTGCCATGTACAATGCCAAATATTTTTGCAGCTGTAGTATCCTTTAATCCAAGATAGTAAATCTGTGAGCTAAATGCTATAATTATTTCTACCTGAAAATGTGAAAAGTGAAACAGAAAAGATGAGTAATTTGACTAAGGCTACTCGGCCAAAAAGCATCGAGCTGGAATTTGAACCCAGGTCTGACCGATTTCAAAGCCTACGCTTAGAGTTCTCACATTCTTAGTTGTGCCCACGCCTCCCTACTCATGCCTACCACCAGGACAAACACTCAAGAATAGTCTGTTGGAATAAAAGAACAAGTCAGTGCTATTCAACACAGTTCAATACATTTAAAAGTATCTCTATAAAGGAAGGAAAACAAAAGGATAGTTGTCAGGGCTGAGCATGTGTAAAGTACTGTGTGCAGGGGGTACAAAACACAGTGTTGAAAAGAAGCAGGGTTAATGCTGTATACAGAGTTATAAAAAGGGGACCTAGTAGAGGCTGATGGTACAAACCAGGATAGGATGTGACAAACCAGGATGGAATGTGACAGGCAGAACTGAGCAGAAGAATGATGAGAGGCAGGGAAAGGAATCCTTTCCCTGGAAAGACCTGCCACCTGAACATCAGGTAGGGATTTGAAGCTTCCATAGTAGATAATTCTATAGTCTATCATGATTTACAAAACCACAATGCTAGCAAGAGACAGTGAGAGGGGAGAGAGAGAGAGAGGGAGAGAGAGAGAGAGAATCAAAGCCTGCCGGTCTCTCATTCCAAGAGTAAGGGAATCCCTGAGGTTCTAATGATGGAGAAAAAGCTTAGGCTCTCTGTTCTCTCAGTTGAGTGGGTTTCTAACCAATTTTTCAGACATAACCCCAAACAGTTCTCATAGTAAGAACCCTGAGCCCCATCTTCATACTAATGCCAAAACCACTTGAAGAATAGTTACCCATTCTCCAATGTTTTATAAATTGATTGTGTGGTAACCAACTGGAGTGACTATAGTTTGAAATTCAACTTACTTGTCAGGATTGCCTCATATGTTCTATTCTCAGTCTTTTTTTTTTTTTTTTAAGATGTTTTTAGAAATAGGCAGGAGTCTACACATTATGATTTACTTTGAATCTCAAGGATGGAGAGCAGTCAATTATCTGACAGCAGAAGAGGGAGCAGGAAACCCACCGAGGAATCGTGTCCCCTCCCACTTCACAGCAACCTTTCTCTTTATTAATTATTAAATTATGATTCTTTCCTGAGTCAATCAGCTCAAAGCTGTAAATGCTTACATGAATCAACGTGACTTACCCCAGGTGAAGTCTCGCCGAATTGAAGGCAGGAAACCATCCTGCAGTGGTCGTCTTCCAATCAAGTAATTATTTACTACGCTGCCATCTGTCTTTATTTTGCTAAGCCACTCCATCAGACACAGCAGAATCCCTGTGCTCTGAGATGGTCATAAATCTTGTAGTACTTACACCGAACACTTGACCGCAATATATTGCAGATCACGTTTCATCACTTTATTCCTACCAGTACAATTTGGACTCTTTGTTGTAGTTGGCGAACTTGCTAAATACCTCTGGGAGGCCAACAATATGAAATATCACATTTTTGGTGTTGTCAGTCAATAAATTGATTTATTAAGAGAACTATCAGCCATCGGTATTGGAAGAGTTGCTGCGGTATACAAGTTAGAATGTTATGAGCATTGATCTTATTTATATACAAAAGTTATTCTCCTCACATAAGCCTGTGACACAGTATAGAAATAACTGTCATTAGCTGGTAAATTACCTATAAAACTGATTTCTATTCACTGCTTTATTAACTACAGTATATAGGCACTCTGAATTGCTAATATTTCCTTTAAATTATAATCTGTGATGACACTGTCGTGCCTGTGTTGGAAAAACTATGATGATAATCATTAACATAGTGTAATGCAATACTTAAGATTTATCAGGCTCTTATTAAGCCCTATATTAGAGTATAATATAATGAAACACAAGCTTATTTCTTCCAATTCAAAATCTAATATGGGGGTGGTGTCATAGATTACATAAACTTCAAAACAATGCATGGAAATGTGGCATAAAGTTAATTTCTATCATTATGCTGTTGTTTTTCTGCATGTTCTTTATGTATTTGTATAACCCTGTTTTTTATTTACCCTAGATAATTGGAACTGATAATTATTTTATTAACATCCAACTGTATTTTTCCTTTCTTGACTAAGAAGCAGAAAGATTTCAAACATCAAAGTTGATATAAATTGGATACATCCCTTGGGAAATTAAAAGGGGATGCAGTTCACGGCCAGGATTCTTTCAGAAATACTACAAAATTTGCTTGCTGTATCGCCTTACAGGACTAAACTGACGGTGCCATTTTGGCGGATGGAGCAGTAAAGGTGGGAGCAATATTTTCCAGCTACATCACATCTTTTGGCTTGAAGAGATCAACATAACGTACAAAGCAAACGTGTAATTTAAATACAAACTGTATTTTGTATTCTCATTTTTTAGATGGGAAAACATTATAGCACAAAAGGCAACAAAGTTAAAGCAAAATGTAGAAAGTTAGCAACGAACAGATCTCTTAATATTAGATTTTTGTAATTGTCCTTAACGTCATGTCTAACTTATCATAGACAGGCACCCCCCCCCCCCCGAGGAATTGTTCCATTCCCATATCTCAGATTTCACTTTGGCTCTCCTTATCTTAGTCATTGTTCTCTCTAGGTCTCCTTCTTAAAGGATAGAATAGCAGTTTCAAACAGACATAGGTTTGAATCGTACTTCTACCAATTGCTAGCCTTGTGAATCTTGGGTAAACCTCAATTTATTAGCTGTAAAACGGGGACAAAGATAGTGCTTTCTCCATAGGGTAGTTGGGATGACAAGTGTTATATGTGAACATGAAGCATATACAGGGCGCATAATAAATGCTCAAAAATGGTTAAGGGCACCTGGTTGGGCACAGAGCATGCGACTCTTGATCCTGGCATTGTGAGTTCAACTCCATGTTGGGCATGGAGCCTACTTTAAAAAAATGTTAGCTGTTGTTGCTGCTAATGTATTAAGTTCTACTAGAAAGAACTATAAATTAATCATGAACACTGAATGGGAATTAGTATATCCATCTGGAGATGTAAAATGTCCATAAAAGAGAATAGGGGCATAAAAAAAGAAGCCTGAAGGCACCAGACTATCCTCTTTGCTACAATTTTTGCACAGGATAGACTCTCACTTTTATTTTTTAAAGCTCTTCCTACATAATCATAGAGTATTCATATCAGACAGTGGTCCTCTAGCCTATATAAACGCTTGATCTCCAATTTCGTCTTCTTTCTCCTCCCTTACAACACACCAGCATGGCTGCATCAGGAAGTTCACCTCATCCTCTCACACCGCCTTCTGCTATGATGGAGACAATCCTACATGGCCAAATAGAATCTGGACCATCAGGCACCAGCACTCTTGGATCTCTTGCAGGCTTTTCCTTTCTGCTGAACAGATCCAGCAAAATCCTGAGCCTCCTCTACCTGGAGACCAAATGCTGCTAGACAAAAACTGGACAACTAGCAAGACTGCTCCATCTTCAAAGAGAACTGAGAGCACTGTGCACAATCTTCCTCAATCTACCACTCCACTCTTTCAAATCTGCATACCTCATAATTAATCCTTATCTCTTTTGCTCTAATATTAGAAGATGAAGCTTTTTTTTTTCCTGTTTCAAGCCCCTGCTTTCATCCACGCCCTTCTCTTTTTTTTTTTTTAAGATTTTATTTATTTATTTGAGAGAGAGAATGAGAGAGAGAGAGAGCATGAGAGGGGGAGGGTCAGAGGGAGAAGCAGACTCCCTGCTGAGCAGGGAGCCCGATGTGGGACTCGATCCCGGGACTCCAGGATCATGACCTGAGCCGAAGGCAGTCGCTTAACCAACTGAGCCACCCAGGCGCCCCAATCCACGCCCTTCTCTTGATTCATCCTGTTCCTCCAGAATCTTACTCCATGGGTCATCCTTTTTTTTTTTTTTTTTTTTTTTTTTTTACCTCCACCTTCAATTGCCCGTATTCTCTTGGGCCCATTTCCTCAGTCTGAAAACATCCCCCTCTCTTCCATTCTAAGGTTGATGGGTCTTCCTATGGTAAATCTCCTCAATCTCATTCCTCCCCACTGCATCCAAACTTCTCAAAGTGGTGGGTCACACCCATATTCTCTGCTTCATCATCTCATATTTTGTGTTCAGCCCACTGCAATCTGGATCCTGTCAGCACTGTCTACAGATACTCGTCTCACTAAGATTATCAATTATCAATTGCCTTGTCAATTGCATTTCATTCACAATCTTACTGGTATTTCCTGCTGTATTTGACAATAATGATGATTCTTATTTGAGCACCATGCTCGCATGGCTTCCATGACACCACAGATTCCTGGTTCCTTTACCTCTCTGAACACTCCTTTCTGTTCCTTCTTTGGGGCTCTTACCCTGTGTCTTAGGGCTCTTGACTAGATGCACTCTTTGGATTATTTTTTCCAGTGTCCTTGTTTCAATTTTTACCTGATCTATGATGTCTTCTGTATCAGTCCACTCGGCTTGCCATAACACATACCAAAGACTGGGTGCTTAAACAACAGACATTTATTCTCTCACAGTTCTGGAGACTAGAAGTCCAAGATCAAGGTGTTGGCAGGGTGGTTTCATTCTGAAGCCTCATTCCTTGGATTGTAGATGGTTGTCTTTTCCCTTTCCTCTGTGCTTGTCTGTGTCTTAATCTCTTTTCATAACGACACCAGCCATATTGGATTAAGGCCCACCCTAGTGATCTTATTTTATCTGACTTACCTCTTAAAAGAACTTGTCTCCAAATACAGTCACATTCTGAGGTTAGGACTTCACCATAGAATTCATAGAAAATAGTTTGGTGCATAACATCTCCTAAATCTGCATCTCCAGCTCACACTTCTTTAAGACCAGGACTGTCTAACTGCCTATTGGATATTTCTGGTAGAATTTCCCATAAGAGATTATTTAAACCTATTCTTCCTCTGTGTTTCCCATTTCCACAGGCAGCACCACCATTCATGTAGTCAGCTAAGGGGTCTTTTTCATTCCTCCCTTTCCCATATCCCACACATCCAACCAACCCCCACATTTGCTCTCTGTGCCTCCAAAGTACTCCTGTCCTTTCCTCTCCATCCCTGGCTCTAGTTCAGGCTGTCGCCTTCTCTGCCTTTGATTATCATAAAAATGTTTTTGATTTTTGATTTGTCTCCCTGTTTCCATTCTAGTCCCCTTTGAGTCCATGTCCCCTCACTTAAAACTCTTCAATGGTTCCTCATTGTCCGCAGAATATGCCCACACTTTTTAATGCAGCAAATGAGGCTTTTAAAATTAGGATCTTATATCAGCAGCCTCAAATTTCACTAGTCTGTTCATACTTTCTACTTCAGTAACATGAATCTACTCTGGGTAGCCCATATAACCCATTCTTCCATAATCTCATGTATTCATTCCTTTGCTGATGCTCTCCTCTTTGCCAGGAATGTTGTTCCCCAAACTCTCTCATTTCTCTCTTGCCCAACATTGCCTACTTAACTCTAATCATCTCTAGGGTAATTTCCTCCAGAAAGACTTCTTGGAGTCAGATGCCCTTCTCTCTTTCCCATAATACTCTATTGATATGCTTATTGGCACATGAATGATATACCCATTCCCATTTCTAGGCTGTGAGTCTCTTGAGGATATAGACTTTTATTAGCCTTGGTTTACCCAGCACTGTCATTTACACCATACCTGGTGCACAAGAGACACCTAAAAAAAATAGCCCTTTGTTTTAGTGTCAGTCATCAGTGGATTCTATTTTGAAGTTCATCTAAAGAAATAAGTCACGAATGAGTGCGCTGTCCTAATGGTTCAATGACTCTTTAGATGTGTCCTTTATTTCATACAGAAGAGCGTATGTTTAAACTCTTAAGATTAAACAAGTGTACTAAATCCTCTATAGGGAAAAGCAGAATCACTAATCTGAATTAGTGTTTCTGCCTTGGACTTAGATTAGTGATTCACAGCATGATACATTCAGACTAATTTCCATGTTAGTTGCAAACCAGATCATAGACTCTTAAAAAACAAAATACATGGTTTTTCAAGGGAAGAATTAATCTTCATTTTCTCGAACATCTTGCAGAAATTAATTTGGCAGTTATTTTACCAAAGGTATTTATTTTCAATGATGCTGGCTTTGTAGTTTGGTGATAAGAAGAATAATTTATGACTGCCCTGGGTTATTCTATATTTCTGTTTAGCAGGACAAAGGCCTTTTGTGTTAGTAATGGGGAAAGCACTGGGAAAGTGGACACACTTCAGGTCAGCACAAGAATAAGTAAGCTCCATCACTGGGGGTTTTGTCTGTGTTGTACACTGCTCTATCCCCAGCACCTAGAAAAAGGCCAGGGCATGGAGTAGGTGCTCAATAAATATTTGTTGGTTGAATAAAGAAAGTACATACCTTGCACTTGAAGAACCTGAGAGATGTCAAACCCTTGGCTGATTCTGACTATGACCACACCAATCTCAAAGTCAAACGCATCACTGAAAGTGGAAGCAAAGTAGTTAGTGATTTAAAAGACTCCTTTAATCCTGAGGATTTGTACTAATAATAAGAGATCCTAAGATTCTCAATGCTAAGATTTTAATGTAACTAAACTATGAAAATTCACTTTAGAATATAGCCAAGAGCGATGCTGCTTCTGTTGGTTTGTTTTTCTCCTTTTCTTCTTTTTAAAAATGTATTCTGGATAAAGGTAACTAAGTCATTTACTCTGGAACCAATTTTTTCAAATAATACTGTCACCTAGAATTTTGATTAAGAGCTTGTCACATACTTTTAAAATAATTGTTTCTTTTCTAATGTAAGCACATATTTAGAACAGAGAGTTTCCAGGCTACAAAGACTCTTTGAAATTATGAGCCAAATCCCTACTTATTGAGAAAGAATCCTACAGCATTTCTGACATCAAGTTCCTGATTAAAAATATCTCTGGTTCCTCCAAAGAACTTTCACCATTGACTCTGGGCAGACCATTTGAAGCAATGCTTTTTCATGGCAATCCTGTGCCATTAAAGTTGGCTGTTGCCTTCTCTACACTCAACCCAACAGAATTAGATTCTCTAGAAGGAAAAGAAAGGCTCTCTTTCTTTTATGTCTGTTCTTGTAGAATTTTTTTTTCTCTGCTCCTAAATATGGGGCAAACCAATTAGTACTTTGAATTTATTTAAAATTTTCTCCTTGGAGGTTCCTTTGTTCAGTCTCGAATGGATCTAAAGCCTAGTACCCTTCCCACTGAACGTGACCCTCTACCAGAAATAATGCAGTTTGTGATTGTCACACAAGTTTCTAATAGCCAAAGTGAACCTGAATTTTCAAATAATGATATAAACAAATTCAGTGTAATATGAACATCCATTCAACATTCAAACCATAAGTGATCGTCACCAAGCAACATAGACCCATTCTAGCAAAAGTTGCTAGAAAATAAATTCCCGAGAAATCTTGTTTCTAATTGTCCTTCATCATAAAAAGTAGACAATGTGTTCCACAAAAAATATTTGGATCTTGTGTTAGGCAGAATAATTTCAACCCCCCCAAAGACCTCCACATTCTCATTCCTGGAACCTGTGAATATGTCACCTTACATGGTAAAAGGAACTTTGCAGATATGATTAAGTTAGGGGCCTTGAGATGAGGAGATTAACTTAGGTTATCTGTCAGGGCCCAGTGTCATCACCAGGCTCCTTAAAGAGCATTTGGGAAGCAGGAGAGGAGGTCAGAGTAATAATGAGAAGGATTTGACCCTTCAAGAGCTTTGAAGACGGAGGAAGTGGGCCATGAGCAGTGGGCTGCCTCTAGAACTTAGAAAAGGCAAGGCTAGGGATTCTCTCCTAGAGCTTCCAAAAGAGGATAGAGCCTAGCCCACACCTTGATTTTAGCCCAGTGAATTAGGGTCAGATTTTTAGCCCACACGTCTGTAGGCTATGAAATTTGTAGAGTTTTAAACCACTAAGTTAGAGGTAATTTTTTTTTTTACAACAGCCAATGAAAATCAATACATATTCTAATTAAAGTCAAACCATATGTAAGCATATTCTAAACATTTAAAATCTTTTATTCAAAGAAAAATGATAAAATATACTATTGTAATAATATCCTTCTGTTAACTGCTTTAAGTCATAAAAAAAAAAAAACAGAAAGAGAAAATATAATACAATGTGGATATATGATTGTCTTCCTTCTGTGTTGACCTCACTGCTATGGTAGTAAAGTCATCACAAGCTGAGCTGAGTTTTATACTAGTACAAATTTGAGCCACCTTAACATTGAACTTTACTACCGAGAAGACCAATTATTAATTTGGTATAAAAACCAGAAGTCTCCTTGGCCTAATATTACTGGGTTTGATTATTTTGGTCCCTTTGAATTCCTAGAATGTTTGGGATGGTGAGGAGGTTGGAAGATGACCCCAGATAATTTTGTATCAACTAATGGATGCTTAATGACTGAAGGTTTACATATGTCTTCCTGTTTGCTCCAACCCTTTTCTTCCAAAGATGAAGATGAAATTTCTTTCCTCTCCACCCCTTTATTCCCTGCCTCCCCCCACCCCCCACCCCGGGGTAAAGATGAAATTTTACTGAAGAATCTGGATTATGGAGAGCGGATCTGATCTGTTTCCAAGAATGGTGAGCAACGGACTGTGATTCTAAATATATCAAAATGCTGGTTGCTGAGCTTGGTAAAATTCTGACCCTGAGCACCTGCTTTGGCCTTAACCTACTGAACTCAGGGCACCAGCAGGGGCCACATGGCAGCAGGTGGCATCCAGGCTTCATACCTTTGGGAAACACAATTTGGGAGAATGCATTTAATACACAGGTTCTCTATGTTAGGAAGATTATCAAGTGAATTTCTGTTTGGTCAGTAATGCATATAAATTTCAGAAGATGAAAATGATCTTCTTATACTTCTTTTCAATAAACTAATACTAGAATGCTTTTGTAATGTTCCCCAAGTCTCCCCCAGATAATGATAAATATGATGCTCACTCTAGCAGGGGCCAGCAACCCAGCCTGGTACAAGAAGCACTGTGTATGTATATGCTTGTTTTGAAGGGGTAAGGCTTTCTTTCCTGTGTATTACAGATTTTTAAAGTGCAGCCAGATTTCGTGGGGCACAGTCTCTGCCCTGAGGTATGGAATCAGAGCAAAGCCAGACTCCAGACGGGAACTCTTCCATTTTCAGAGCTGTTGACAAAAGATGGCTGTTAGCATAGCTAACATTGCCCCCCGGTGAGACAAATCTGGTTAAATATTTTTAAGCCTGGGAGAAAGGCTCAGTTTTCGAGAATGGTGACTGAAGACACTTTGAGACTTTCTATATGGGAAGAATTTGTTTTCTCTTATTCAGAAGAAGGAAACAAGCCAGATAATACTTGGGCTTTACATGTACTTTTGGGGGCAGCAGAGCATTGTGGTCATGAGTCTAAACTCTCAATTCGATTGTCCTGGGGGGCAATTCCGGCTTTGTCACAACACTGTCATCCTCGGCAGGTTACTTAATTTTTAACGTCTGTATCTCTACTTATAAAACGGGAAAAGTATTAGTACTACAAAGGCTTTTTGGGAGAATTAAACAGGATAATTCATGTCGAGGACACGAGCCTGTGACCTGCTAGTCTTTTTGGGACTATCATTATTGCCCTTGTCCCAAGACTTCCCCAATATTTAGATATGAGATGTCACGTTCCATTTAAAACTCACTTTTTGTTTTTCTTTTTGTTTTTTTAAAGATTTTTATTTATTTATTTGACAGAGAGAGACACAGCGAGAGAGGGAACACAAGCAGGGGGAGCGGGAGAGGGAGAAGCAGGTTTCCCGCGGAGCAGGGAGCCCGATGCGGGGCTCGATCCCAGGACCCTGGACTCATGATCTGAGCCGAAGGCAGACACTTAACGACTGAGCCACCCAGGCGCCCCTCACTTTTTGTTCTTAAACCAACACAGAGGCACTGATACATGACAGCCTCATGGCAGCAAAGGGGGAGCCGAGGCTCTGGGGTAATAAACTCCTGATCCAAGGCTCAGGAGAAGACAGTGACTGAACTGGGCACACCAGCCAACCCAAGTTCCCCGGTGTTCTGAAAGAGCATTTCCTTCCTCACCTAGCTGTCCTTTGCTCTTCATCTTGTGAATAGGTTTCAAGATTGTAACCCCTACTATTTACCTTTTTCTTTGACATCCAGTTCCCTCCACCCTGCCTCCTCAGACACTACGATCCCATGCAGTTCTACTAGCAGCAGTGATTTTTCACTTTGGTAGAGAATTCAGGGTACCAGGGGAATGTCTTCTTCTCAGGCAATTTAATCTGGTACAACAACCTGTTATGTACTGCCCTGGTTAGTACTTTGTAAACAAGAACACGTCCCAAAAGCCATCACTTACTGTATGATTCCCACATAGTTCTCAATCTCTGTCAAGGGAGCTTTCCTCCAGTTTTTTTTAAATCCAATCACCAGAGTGTTTGGTTTCATTCTTCCTAAGCCCGAGGCCTAAACAGAGGAGATAAACACATGGGCAATCCTTTCCATACCAGGAAACTACCACTGCAAATGAAAAATAATGTCCACAAGAGCACTGGAGTAATGTCCTGAAGATTTCTGAAGATGAGATTACATTTTAGTGCATGTCCTTCATGCCCGTACCCAAGCATAAAATAGAAAGATTAGTTCTAAATCATCTCAGCCATAAATGGATTTTAGATGACAGAAATGTAGCTTTTCTAAATTAGCAGTCATTTGCATTTCTTCTGACACACTCATTAAAATGGTTCAATAATTTAAAATCAAGTGAGGGTCGGCTTAACCGTTGGCGTGCATGCTGTAACTTAGTGGTTCAAAGCTCATTTCCACCTGTTTTATCCATAATGTCATTAGCAATAAAATCCATGTTTGGAAAATGCTTAGATGCAAGGATCACTGAAACTTCGCCTTGTTTTATTTCATGAAGAGTAAGTGAGCTATGTCTCTAGGACCTAATCCTCTTGCAGGACAGTATCGTGAATAGTCATCTTCCACTTCAGGTTTCACTCTCCCCCATTAGATGGCGGGATATGGCTTCCAGTTAATTAAACTTCACTCAGCAATATCATTGAGCACCTATTAATTGCAAAGTGTTATGGTAGGTGCTGTGGAAGAGCAGTGAGGCATATTCTTTGGCCCTAAAGAGCTTAGAATAATGTGAAGGAGGCAAGATATACAGAGATAATTATAATTCAAGTGCACATGCAGTAGGAACTCATATGGAAGCCTAAAGGAAGAAACCTTGAGTTCCAGCTGTGGATTCATGGCTGGCTTCAGGGGGGAGGTGACATCTGTTCCAGATCTTACGGGTTGGTGAGAGGTTGACAAGCATAGAAAGGAGAGCAGTGGGAGTGAAAGAAGGACACTCTGGGTCACAGGAAGAGTGAAACCAGTGATCAGAGCGGGACATGTTGAAGGGGGCAGTAGCAAGCAGGAGGAGATGGGTATCAATGGGAGGGCTCCGGCCCCCACATTTGTTGTGTTTCTCCTAGAATTGTACAGGTAGCAGGACAACTCCTTGAGCTCTCATTTGGTGCTCGGCAGGATGGAGCTCAACTTTTTTGTGACTATAGTTTGGGGATGTGGTCATTCGTACCATTAATTCTTAGATGCAAAGGAGGCTTTATCCAAAATGATGTAATGACCCCCGTGTTTCCCTTTAATACTGCCCTGTCCTGCCCTTTTGTCCTGGTCCCTCTGTACTCCACGTTTCTTTGAGCAAATTCAAGTGAACAAGCTTTCTGCATTGTTAAATTATTTTTACATTTTCTTCCAGATTCATATAACAATTGTTTTCCAGACCTGTCTTTTATCTCCCTGCTTATTCCATGTTAGTCCACCCATTCCTCACTGAAAATTTTATTTACCAATCTTTTGTGATAATTTTACCTGAAATGTGTAACTTTCTCAACATATTTCACCGAAGAGCTATTGAAAAGGAACTCGCTACAAAAAAAGTCAGCCTCTTAAAATGGCATCTATTTACATGGCCTAGCAAATTCATAACAGATGAAAAGATACTCATTGGGGGTAATAGGTCTTTCAGAAATGGTTTCTCTGCGTGTGCAGCTACTTTGCAAGAATTCTTCAGGAATATTAGAGACAGGAATGCACCAAGTACTCTTAATCCCCAAAATACTACAGTTTAATCAATTTTTTCTTTCCAGCCTGCATAAGCATCAGAGTTACTGGACGCCGTCCTGAATTTTGACACTCCTGGAAATGGTAACTCTGAAAGTGAATACATAACTTGGTTATATGTAGAATCAGGGCTTTCCAACCACATTAAAGCCAAAATGATTAGAAAGCCAAGCCCTACAGTTTCTGAGGGTCTCCTTGGATTGTTTTAAGGATACTTCACCATTCTAAGTTATGATCAGAAAGATTCTATGTACTTATTATGGAAGGGGAGGAAAAAGGAAAGAATAAGGAAGAAAAGAACTGCAGGTTTTAGCATGGAGCCACAGAGATTATTACATTTTATTCAACATTCTGGAAATAATTTAGGGGGATAGGGAGATCTTACGCCCAGATCCCCATGCCTTTATTTAGTCGAATCTAGCAGCTTGCCCTCACGCCATTTGTAGAAGAAAAAAGGAGCAGAATGCCTGACTTGAGTATTGCTATATGCAGTATGAGATGCAAAAATAGTTTGAAGTTTTAATAGGATCCTGAATGTCGTCAACCATCAGAACAGATTTGCATTTCAATAAGTGTGGGGACAGAATGTATGCTGGTGGCCAAAGGCAACCTCATTTTCCATTTCCAGCCTATCACCCATAGTTCATTGTAATAGACCCTCTCTGCTTTTGTTTTAGATTTGCCTCTCCTCAGGAATTCGAAATGAATTCCTTAACCATCCGCATTGGTCTCCGAGGCTGTGCTGCCTAACTGGAGCCGTTCACTAGGGGAGCTCATCAACAGGAGGGTGCTAATTGTCTTTTGCCTCCATACTCATCCCTTCAGCGCCAGCCTTACCTGAAGGAGACTTCGGACACCATCTCTGAAACAATCTGCCGCCACTGCAGCGTAAAAAGCCTTGATTTTGTTCTTTATAAGCCAGGCTTGCTTTTTTGCCATGCCACTGTTCATCTCTTTAACACACAGCTTGCGAGGTCCCTGGATGACATGATGAAATATTGGTCAGAAGCCCTGCTTTTACCCATCGCGCTGCTCTTGTTTTCTAAAGGACAAAAATAGCCAGCAATGCCCCCAACGAGTTAAGAAATGAGAAAGGGGAAAACACCTCACTAGACAGGGTTCACGCAGATGCAACCTCTTGGAGTGAGCCTATGTTGCTCCCGTCATTCCCTTGCCGCCCAGAATGTCCAGGTGCATTAACACCTGCTCCATTAACTGCCTCATGCCAAAGGAAGAAAGAGCCAAGGGCATCATAGCACAGGAAGAAAACACTGAAAATGTGACTGAAGAAATTCAGGATGAATACACAACCAGCCTTTGACTCAACAGCAAGAGGCATGTTTAGGAATACTACAGAAATCTCAGCTAGAGCCCAATTTGAAGAAATGGACCAAGCTCTTGGGAGCCAGAACATGGTGGGTTGTAAGTCCTGCCATGAACTACCACATCTTGACAATTCTATTAGGCCAATTCATTGCTTTTTGTGTGTGGTGTGTGGTAAAAACACCCTTGCATCACTTTTCCCTGTGTAATGTTGACTTACTCCTATCCAAATAAATTAAGATTTCCCTCTCACTCAAGGAATTTGGTGGGAACAGAGGTTCACACACCTACGGCATAGGAAGAATAGGAGAGCTTAAGAGAGAGGAGGCAGGTGTTATGGTGGTAGATGAAACGGCTTATAATTTTAAGACTTGAGTTCTGGAAACTCATTTTAACTAAACTTTTGATTCTTTTCCTTCTTCCCTAAAGGTCCAAGCTAGCTCTTTTCTTCGCAATTTTCAAATCAAACCCAAAAAGTGTTTCTCATGATCTGTAATACGGCTGATAAGGTACAAATCTACTATTTTCCTAGGAAAATTCTTTCAACTCATGGAGAGATTAGGTATGTTGTTGAATTGTCTGAGATTTCATACAAGCCACCTGGGATCTTGATGAAATGCAGTGTGTAGGTCTGGAATGAGGCTTAAGATTCTGCATTTCTAACAAACCCCCAGGTGGCATGGATGCTGCTAGTCCTCAGGCCATGCTTAGAGTCACAGTCTTAGAGGGTCTT
Source organism: Mirounga leonina (assembly GCF_011800145.1). Lineage (NCBI taxonomy): Eukaryota > Metazoa > Chordata > Mammalia > Carnivora > Phocidae > Mirounga > Mirounga leonina. The sequence continues at coordinate 24,451,856 of NW_023270839.1, read as the reverse complement.
AGATGGGAGAGAAAGGGCTTGAGATGTATGAGAAAGATGCCAGGCTTTGTGGTCTGCAGAACTGGTTTCAAATCTAAGCTTGGCCATTCGGAAGTGACTGATTATTTCTGAGCTCGGATAGATTTTTCTGAAAACAGGGATAAATTCTCTATCCTGCAAGGTTGTTTTGAATAGCATTGATAAAGTGCCTAGTCTGATGTCTGGAAGATAGTAGGTACTCATCCAAAGTTGGATGATTTTTATTATCTTAAGTGAGTGCTTACCATCTCTTTGAGGCCCCAGACCTATTTTCACCACCGTGTTTGCTCTATGACAGAGTGCTGAACTGGAAGCCAGAGCACTGGGTGTAAATCTGGCTCTCACACTGACTGGCTGATGCCCCAGTGCCATGTGTCCTTTCTTGGTGTGGGTTCTACAGCTACAAAAATAAGGGAATTGTCTAGTTCATCACTGTCCAGTATGATAGGCCTTATCCATTTGCTGTTGAGCATTTGAAATGTGTCTGGTCCACATGAGATGTACTGGAAAGGGAAAATAAACACTGGATTTTGCAGCCTTAGGATGGGAAAAAAAAGGAATGTAAGATATCTCATTATTATTTTTATAGTGTGCATATTGAAATAATAACATTTAGGATGCATAAAATTAAATAAAATCTATTAAAATTAACTATTCTTATCTCCTTTTACTTTTTCCAATGGCTACTAGAAAATTTTAAATTACATATGGGACACATATTATATTGCTATTCCATAATACTAGATGATCTCTGTGGTCACTTCCATCTTAATATTCTACGTGCTTGTTTTTACCAGCATATTTTCTAGAACTTGCCAACTTTTCAAAAGACTTTTCAAAAACAGTTTGGATGACTTATGTTAGTTAAAAAACAAGAGCCTTCAATGAAGATGGGGTAGGTCAAGTTATAGGGGACAGTAGTTATTAAACCAGAAGACCTAACCTAAAGAAACGTATGTCATTATGGATCAAATTTTTCTCAGGGTTCTAGAATGTCAATGCATTTTGGACCATCAGTTCTCCTTGGGCATTCTAGACTCTGTCAACTGCAAAGAAAGAAGAAATATTTTATCCAGGGAAGTTCAATGGTAACCCTGAGACAGAAAGATAACCAACAGCTAGAAAAGGTATTGGGCCATCAGTGTATTGAGTTGTACCACAATGACTATGAACCCCTGGGGAAAGTGGCATTTACTTAAATAAATACAGTCTAATGTAGGTCTGTTATTGCTACAAAAATCCAGATTAAGCATTAATTGTGACAGAAAGATTTACTTTAATGCCTAAATTTGCCATATTGAGAAGTCATAAAAATATTTCAGGCAGAATCTCTCTTTGCCAAAAGCGATTATATTTTCGTAGCACACTTATTAATGTGAGGCAAGGCTGCAATACAAATGTAGTAGGGAAAAACAAACTAACAAAGAGGGAAGACATACTGGAATATAATTATTCAACATTCAAATAATACCATAGTCACCAAAACGGATTTTACCACTCAATTGAAATATTTAGCTCAATGAGGATCCAAAATATGAATGCATAAATTAATTCATGATTTAAACAAAGAAGCTCTAAAAATCTTGTATATATTATAACTTTGACATTGATTGAGAAAAGGGTAAAGAAATTCTAATTATTTAGTCTGGAGAAGTAGTTGATGTGATGCTACTTCAAATAAATGAATATTATGAAAAGAATTCCAGTATCATTAGGATCAAGTAGAGAAATTTGGGCCAAAAGCAATGTTCTTCCCAGCTTTCATTTTTCAAGACACTGAGAGTCTTACTGCTCTGTCTTCGCTTTCATTGTCGCTCTGGTTGGAATGGTGGGAAAGAGAATTTTTCCTTTCTGATTTGGTCCATATTTCATCTCACCCTGTGCCTAGTGCCCATTCATGGGTCATTTCATTTTTCCTGTGCTGGGCCATGTCACTATCTTATGCACATCGTGACAGAGACTCGATGGCTAAAGAAGAATAGATGCATCTATAATAATGTGTCACCTTGGTGGTTGTGAACATTGAGATTAAGAAGAGGTTGAAGATAGAAGAAAAAAAATGAGAATTTTAGTTTCCCCTGGTTTGTCTGTGCTTAAACAGTCCAGGAATTGGTTGCGTTCCCTGAGTTTTCTGAAGAGCATCTTTGAATTCAAATAGAGCTTTAGGTTTTATTAAGATATTTTATAAATATAGATATTTTATAATATTTTATAAATTTTAAGAAAAAAGAGAAAGGGACACAGTAAGGGTGAAATTTTGTTAAAAGGGGATCTACATGAGGAAGCTGGTCAAAAACTATCTGTCATCTCCCTTACCGTGAGAGGGAAGAACAGGACAATCAAGGTTTAAAGGGTGTGAAAGAGTAGGAAGCATTAATCAAAATAGATCTACATCTTGGTACACGTAGGTGAAATGAGTAGAAGAATAGCAATAAACCTCAGATAACATTGCCTTTGGAGAGGGAGAGAGCCATGAGCAAAGTGGTTATAACAGGGACTTGAGCGATGATGGTTTATTCCATTTTAAAAGTGAGTAGGAACATCTGTGACAAAAATGTTAAGTCATTAATTACAATAAGTAGAATATGGGTGTCATTTAATTTTATATAGTTTAGTCATATGAAATTGCCAGTGTTCCACAGTTTTGACCCACAAAAATGTAAATTTCATGATTTGACCTAATATTCTTCTTAATGTTTCAAAATAAAAAAATAGAAGCAATCTAAAAAAAACTATTTTTTTAGCCAACAGGAAAACAAAATGTACTTAATAAAAGATGCCACTGCACACTTGAAAGCCTTTTGCAATTTTAAGACAAACAACATTTAGAAAAGAGGTAAATGTTGCATTTGGGGGACAATAAAGGCTTTATCTGATTTGCATTCTAAAGCCCAGGTCAATTGGATCAAGTTTCCATCTTTAAGGTATATTTGTCTTTGATTTGTTTTAATGAAAAATACCCTGCCTTTAAACTAAAACTGAGAAGTATAGGGGCATCTGGGTGGCTCAGTCGTTAGGCGTCTGCCTTCGGCTCAGGTCATGATCCCAGAGTCCTGGGATCGAGCCCCGCATCGGGCTCCCTGCTCAGTGGGGAGTCTGCTTCTCCCTCTCCCACTCCCTCTGCTTGTGTTCCCTCTCTTACTGTGTCTCTCTCTCAAATAAAACAACAACAACAACAAAACAAAACAAAACAAAAACCTGAGAAGTATATGAGTGAGGTTCTGTTGACGCCCGCAGGACGCCTTCCCACATGGGGAAGAGAAATGTGAGCTGGCACCTTACAATTTTTAGAACCAAACATAGTGTACTCGGAGAAAAAAGTCTCCATGAGCCCAAACTAAGTTATTGCAATGACTGGTTTTATTGTCTTCCTAACTCCTATAAATAAGCGAGGAAACTGACTGACAAAGAAAAACAGTGTGTTTTTAGGTCATGGTACACAGGGTAGAATCAGTGGAGTTTGCAACCCCTTACTTAATACTTGCCTGTTGCTGAACCCCCACACTGAACTATGCTTGGCAATATGAGAAGATACTAGAAATGCGGAGTCCTACTTACTCCCTCTGATCTTTCTGCGATGATAGGAATGAAGCACAGAAGAAGAAAATTACTTTTGTTCAATATAAAGCCTCTTGGGATATAAGTATGTTGATGATTTTCACGTGGTAATTCAAAGGAGAAGAGCAGACAATATTGTAAGCTACCTACTGGATTCCTTAAAAAAAGATGCCCATATTTGAATGATGAAGGGTACTTCTGAAATGTTCAGGCTGGGTAGGAAAGAAGCAAGAAGGAGGAAGAGGTTCTGATGGGTGAGTGTAAGAGTTAGTTGGAGAGTTGGAAGGACACAGTGGGGGCTTGGCGTCCAGCAAAAAGAATAACTCTATCCATTTCAATTTCAGCAGCTCTGAGGGCCATGATGTCTAATCTTTTAAAAATGCCTTTTAAAAATGCCTTTGCTAAAAAAAGAAGATAGTAGGAAGGGAAAAATGAAGTGGGGGAAATCGGAGGGGGAGACGAACCATGAGAGACTATGGACTGAGAAACAAACTGAGGGTTTTAGAGGGGAGGGAGGTGGGAGGATGGGTTAGCCTGGTGATGGGTATTAAAGAGGGCACGTTCTGCATGGAGCACTGGGTGTTATACGCAAACCATGAATCATGGAAGACTACATCAAAAACTATGATGTAATGAATGGTTACTAACATAACATAATAAAATAAAATTTAAAAAAAAGCCTTTGCTGTGGAAAATGGCAGCTGTAGCCACATGCTTTCCATCTACCCACTAGCAATGAAGTTCTAGTGAGCTCTGGGTCTTGCTCCTTCCTTGTAGTGTAACCGCATTTCAAGTTAGCACTGAAATAACCGCGAGAGGGACAAAGCACAGAGCCTGCCGTCCTATGATTAGTCAGAGGGAATATGTAGCTCACTGTTCTGTTGTGATCATGTTGGATACCTAAAAAAGTGCAAAATCCGTGCCAGGATCTGGTTTCCCTAAGAAAGCATGTTTCTGGTTTTTGTTGAAAGGGATATATTTTTGGAGTGAAAATGGCAACTATGGTATGCCAAAAATAATGGTGATGAAAATAGCAGTTCCAACAGTAACAAGTACAATTGGTTGAGCATTTACTATCTGACAGGTGCTGCGCCGAGCCCTGGAAAACTCACCTGATAGAATTCTCACAACAGCTCTACAACATGCTATTATTATTAGGATTCCCATTTTATAAAGAAAGAGAGAAAACTGAGGCCCAGAAAGATTAAATTCTGTACCTAAGGGACTCTAACAGGTGGCAAACAGTGGTTCAGCCAATAGGTGGCAAATAGTGATTCAGAACTGACCTTGTTTCTCAGAAGCCAGCTACCCAGAGTTAAGAGCTGCATTGTCACCTCTCAAGATCATCACTCCTATTTAACCTTCCAATAAGGTTGGCCCAACTACCAACAACTGTGCTTTTGGAAAAAGTTTTCTAAGGGTATGCAGCTGACTTTCCCCAAGCCCCCTTCCATCTGTTTCTTTGCAAAGACGATTGATGACTGAGCCTAGAGTTGAAAGATGCTGACGGCATCTGCAGCCTCAGGGGCTCACAGACAGTAACTACCTGGAAAGTCATTAACTGATGCAGTAACTATTTTCTGTCCCAGGAGAAGCTCAGAACCTGGGAGCATGACTCGTGGGCCTTACTCAAAGAGACCAGCACAGTGACATATAACATGGTCCAATATACATGTCGAACAACAGGGCTATCGGAGGCACAAAGGGGCCTACTTCACATGATATCGCACAATCACACTCTTTTATTAGAGTGAAAGCAGCAAAGGGTTAATTAAAAACAGTATCTCCTGTCTCTATGAAAAGACCTTTTCTCCCTTGCCAATATATGACTCTTCATACTCTTGGTTCATTTCTCCTGTCCTAAAGATATTTTATTGCCTGCTAAACTAAGTTTTCTCTAAATTGCTAGAGAAGAAAAACACCCCAAACTGCTTATTCCATCAAAACCAGCCCTGTATTATATTGGCCAAAATGAAATTCAGTAATCCAGGGCACCAAAGTTGATAATATGAGAGAAGAGTTTTAAAAATCCTCTGGAGTCACAGTTGGTCATTACTTATCCTGTCAATCTTATGTAGTAAGTAGGGTTCCTTCCACTCCCTTCCGGATAATTGTGTTAAGTTATATTGTCTCAGTTACTAGCATATAAGCATCGAGAGGAAGGAGAATATGACCAATTGCCTCATATAGCATTTAGAGTATTGACAAGTATAAAAAGATGCTTAAGTGCTGGTCAGGACGATGTGTGGTAAATTTGTCCCCACATCATGGCACAGCTGACTGGCCCCAGAATGACATGGCTTCCTGTCAGCCCTACTCCCTGGCAGGTGTTGGAAGTTTAGGTAGTGGCATCCAATTCTATCGGCACTCCCTGGGACACAAGCCTGCTAAGATTTTCTTCTCATGAGGTAACACAGAGCAGAGTTGGGTGGCCTGAACTGACACCCCGGTTCTGTCACTTTCTTGTCACGTGACCCTATGCAAGAATTTCATTTTCTTAAATCTTACTTTTCCATCCAGTAAAATGAAAACAGAGATTCTTTTTCCTTTCTGCCTCACTAGGCTGTAATATAGGTCAAACAAGAAAAATTGTAGGAAAATGCTTCGAGGAACAGGTATGTACTAAAAATAATTCATTGAAGTAGCTAAGGATTTTGAGTGGCGTGTGCATGCGTATGAGACAGACAGAGACAGAGATAGAGAGAGTGAGATTGTTATGGGAACACAGCAGAGATAGACTGGTTTGGAGGACCTAGGCTTACTATTTTCTTATAATTTTAATGCTTTCTCCTCACTTTAGAGATCGGTGATTGGTCAATAATTATGGTTAAATTTTTAGCATCTACTTTGAATGCCTCCTGGGAAAACCACCAGTAAGTTACCGTTAGTCTACCGCATACTTCCTGAACAAAAGGAACTCATTCATCTCTGAATGTTTATCCAAGGCATGGGAAACTTGGTTTAATTCCTTAGATATCTGTGGTGTCATCAATTTTATCCAAATATTTAATCTAAATTCTATGTGCTGTCATTTCAGGATATTATGTCTGTTTTTCTCCTCATCAGTTAATCTATATAATAGCACTCTCTGGCTCATTCCATCCTTTTATATTTCTGTGGACAGTTACCACCTCAAATGTCTTCATTTTATTTCTGAGCCACTTCTCTTTTTCTTGTCTCAAAGGCCATCATTTGGAAATATTTATCACTTTTAGTTGGTCTCCTATGAAATCTGAAACACTTTTTCTCCACTTGTTTAAATTCAGGATCACAGCCCTTGCCAGTCCTTGCTCTATGAATCAAGGAAAAGGGCTCTTGTCCAAACTGCCTTGCCATTTTCCTATCACTGCCTGTACCCGCCTGGCTTGCCTAAAACAACACAAGGTGAGCAGGGAGGGAAGCACCTTCCTGGGATGAAGTGTCTCTTACCACAAAGACTTCACAGCAGATGCAAAGGCCACTGTTCTTGGTAAAGGCATGAGTAATGTCCAAGAGAGCAGGTCTTATCATAGGTCCCCCTGTTAAGACAATGCACTGTGGCCTGGAAATGGAGAAAAGAATATGTAAGAACTGGCCATTGCCAGAAGCCTATGAGCCAGAACAACCCCAGTGGAAATGGCAGGAATGGAGGGTTTGGCAAACTGGGACAATCTCTCCCCTAAATATTTTTTGGGTTTCTCATCAGAATTCTTGAATCATCCTACCTGTTCATCTTGCCATCTTTGTATTCTTAGTTCATTAGTGATGGCAAAAATGTGAAGTAAGAAAAAGGTAGTCCTGGGTTCCCCCTGTCTTTTTCTCTCCAGGCACTACCCTGTCCTAAATCCCCAAACAACCTGTCACTCTCCAGCTGGTATCTTCATGCTGCTTTCCTTCATCCTCCTTGCAAAGCTTGTTTTTTGGGGTTCCATTCAAAATAAGATATAACTAATGAAGAGTTTAAAATGTTACTTTTCCTAAGAGATTCAGTAAGCCACAGAACCTTAAGTTGAATGGAGACAGCACCAAGGATTAAGATGTTTGGGGGCATCTCTCTGAAATCACACCCTGAGATCACCTCTCTATCTCTGTGCATGGAAGGTGACACCCAACATTATGACGGTTTATAGCTGGGAGTGGGCATAGCTCAGAGTGGAAGAGAAGAACACTCATTCACAGAGATGTTGTTGGGAAAATGAGGCAGGTTTGTATGACTCTCTAGTCTTAGAATGTACCCATAAAGCATATCACTACTTGAGTGCATCTGTCTCCCCTAAAGGAAAGCCACTTCTAATGTGGAGTGACACCAGGATGCCTGAGAAGCCAACTTCACCTGAAATTTTTCACATGGTCTTCCACGGTGGTTAATTCCAGGGCGTTGTCTAATGCACTGACGTAGGAAAGAGCCTGTGTGGAGGAGCCCCAGTTCACGTCTGTGGACAACAGAAGAATTTGGCATCAAAAGCATTGACCTTCCCTCTGTATACTGTGACTAATTTTTATAAGCCATTGCCTTCTATGATTTTCCTTGGCTATGTCATCAGTGAGGAGTGCCCAAATTAGAGAAAACACAATGTAGTATTTCCTAGAAAGAGCATTGTGTCCTTCTATGAACACTTTATGAATTCTTAGAAGTGAGATGGCTCTTTCCCATTAAGGATCAGACTTTAAAGCTGCAGCCCCAGAAATTTTGCTTGGTGGGAGAGACTATGTGATAGCCACATTGTGAGTGGATAGACTTGGAAAAATGGTCAGCCTCTAAATAAATTCAAAAGGTCTTCACAAATTCTTGAATTGAAAAGAGTCATTTCTGTAGACATGGATCGTGTGCAGCCATCTTTATATTTTGAATAGTAAAACTGAACAGCTCAGGAATTCTTACTTTTTTGGGTATCCATGAAGAGGGTTCAGCAAGCATATTAATTTGATCTTTTAGGACCTAATCTTCATAATGAAGGAATTAAGTACTACCATCTCCTACCCCCTTTTTTTTCCCTACCCTTTTTTGAAAATAAATAAATAAATAAATATTAGATGGAACCTCCCCTCAGGAAGTCTCTGGTGGGAATGTACAGATTTACTCCAGATGGCAGATAGAGTAATCTCCCTAGTCTTGCTCAGAAGAGTCAAGGAAATGGTTGGGAATAATTACCTGGAGATAAAAAGGATTAATATTGCCTAAGGGTTGACTAGGTAATTAGCACCAGGTATTTAGCATACTTTAGATTATTTTATTGTAATAAAAATCCTACTAGTCAATTGGATATTTGCAAGTAAAAAAATGAACCTTTTACCATTCCTCACACCATATATAAAAATTAACTCAAATTGGATAATGGACATAAATTTAAAATGTAAAGCTTTAAACTTTCAGAAGAAATTTGTGACCTTGGATTAGGGAAAGATAGATTAGAAGCAAAAAACCAAATCATAAAAGCAAAAAATGATAAATTTGACTTTATAGAAATTAAGAATATCTGCTCTTCAAAACAAACTGTAAGGAAAATGAAAAGACAAGTCATAGTCCTGTAGAAAATATTTGCAAAACACATACTGCTAAAGGATTTGCATCTAGAATACATAAAGAACTCCCCAACTGCTATGATAAGAAAATAAACAACTCAAAAAAATGGGCACAAGATTTAAACAGACATTTGACTGAAGAAGATATATGGATGGCAAATAAGATGTTCATCATTAGTCATCAGGAAAATGCAAGGCAAAGCAAAATGATAGTACTATACATCTATTAGAACTTTTTTTTTTTTTTAAATCAACTGACTATACTAAGTGCTGACAAGGATGTGGAGCAATGAGGACATTCATTCATTGCTGGTAGGAATAAAAGATGACACTGCTTCTGTGGAAAACAGTTTGGCAGTTTCTTATGAAGATACATACTCTTACTTTATAGTCAGAAATCCCACTCTTAGATATCCCACTCCTAGAGAAATGAAAACAGAGGTCCACATTAAAGTCCTGTGTGTGCATGTTTATAACAGCTTCATATATAATCATCCCAAGCTGGAAACAACCCAGATGTCCATCAGCTGGCGAATGCATTTTTTAAAAATTTGAGATATATTCATACAATGAAATACTACTCAACATAAACGAACAAAACACTTACATATACAACAACATGAATGAATCTAAAAACATCATGTTAAGTGAAAGGAAGTATACACAAAGGCTACATACTACATGATTCTATGTAATATTCTGAAAAGGCAAAGGTGTAGTGACAGAAATCAGAACAGTGGTTACTAGGGGCTAAGTTGAGGTGAAGAGATCGACTACATAGGAGTGTAAAGGGAACTTTTAGTGATGATGGGAATGTCCTCTGTCTTGATTGTGATGGTGGTTACAAGACTGTTTAAGTTTGTCAAAACCTATAGACTGTACATCTAAAGGATGAATTTTACCATACATAAATTATGCCTGATGCATAAAGTAATAAAGAAAAACAGGAAAAAAATCCCTTCAAGTTAGTTACTTTCTCCTTTCTTCTCTCCTTTCTTCTCTACTTTCCTGTGCAGTACAGGTAAGGGACATATGAGGGTGGCTTGGGGCTGTCCGACTCCTGAGACCGGGGCTCCCTGTACCACAGCTTCAGTCCATCCTTCTCGTTGATTCTAAAGTTAACATCCGAAGTTCAGATAGAATTGAGTGATCTATGGCAGCCTCTTGTTGTTTACATATTCCTTAGCATGACATTTATGTTTCTTACTTATCTGGCCCCAACCTACTCTTCCAGGCTTACCTCATGCCCTTTCTCCTTAGCACACAAAAACTCCATCCATGTTACAGGCCTTGAAGCTTCCTACATATGCCATGTCTTTGCATGCCTTCTAACTCCACTCATGCTTCTCCTTCAGCCCAGAATAACCTTCCCAGGCTCTATCTGATTAAACAACCCCTAGTCTCTTGTCTTTTTTTTAAGTAGCTTATTTGTTCATTCAACAAGTATTTAAGTACCTACTGAGTGTTGGCTCTGGGAATACAAGCCATGAGCCAGAGGAGTCTTCCTGGACAACTCTAGTCAGAGCTAATCACTCTGTCTGCTCTTCTCAGTAATTTTCTCATGCCATGCATGGTACTTACTATATTGCATTATGGTTCGTTGCTTGTGTGGGGGTCAGTGAACTCCTTGAGGACAGGGACTATATCTTATTTATCAGGATTTTTAGAAGGCGATATAATGGAAAGAGTGTGGGGTTTGGTATCATACACTTTACTTAAAATGTCAACTCCATCACATCCTGTTACCTCGGCAAGTGGTCAACTCTTTTTTTTTTTTTTTTTTAAGATTTTATTTATTTGCGAGGGAGAGAATGAGAGACAGAGAACATGAGAGGGCAGAGGGCAGAGGGAGAAGCAGACCCCCTGCTGAGCAGGGAGCCCAATGCGGGACTCGATCCCAGGACTCCAGGATCATGACCCGAGCTGAAGGCAGTTGCTTAACCAACTGAGCCACCCAGGCGCCCCAGCAAGTGGTCAACTCTTTGAACTCCAGTTTCTTCATCTGTAAAATGGGTCTAATAATACCTAATGTATAGCATTATTGTGAGGATTCAATGAGGGCATGGTAAATAATAGGTGCTCAACATGGTTAGCTATCATTATGCTGTATTATATTATTAATATCCACTGTTCACACGGCACACCTAAGTACATAGGGGCTGCTCAGTAAACGTTTGTTGAATGAATGGTTAGTTAGGGAGTGCTTTCAAAAACCCCTCCTCTCATCTTACCTGGCTTCTTATAAGTCACGTAGAGGTAGAGGAAGAACTCAATGACATAGGTGATGACAGCTGCCCACCAGTTGATGACAAACATAACTGCACAGCACAAAATAGCTCCAAAAAGAGATACCCACATGTTGTAAATTCCATATGCAGGTCTCCATCCTGAAAGAAAAAAATATCTCGGTGCATATGAAAAACTTTCACACTATCACTTTATACCACCGCATATGATTCGCATGCAGGCAACAGTTTTTCCTAGAATAAAAATCAGAACTTTTGGGTCAAGCTCCCAATTCTGTTAGTTTTCTGTGATCTCAGGTCCCTGGCTTACGAAGGTACATCAAATAAGAATGCTGTAAAATACAGAAAACGTGTCACTTATGGCCTCTTCGTATGTCCTGCATGCCCCAGTTGTCTTCCCCGACTATGACACCTTAAGCTTCTGCTAGCGATACCATCAGGAGCTGAAAGGAGGCAGGAGAGATGAAAAGAGTGGGGTCTAGTGGGAAGGAGGGGGAGAAGCTCCTTGGTGGCCCAAGAAAAGAGGCAGTTAAGACAATGGACTTATTGTTCCCATGGAGAAGGCAGAGCATCATCAAAAGTCTAGCCACTAACTTCCTGCTAGCTCTGTCTTTACCTTAAGAGGATAGTACTTGCCCTCTCAGAAATAATAATCTATGGAAAAAGAGGGAGACGTTTTCGCCAATGGCTTCTTAAACCCAATGCATTAATAAGATTTTGCATTTTACAGTGAAAATATTTCTCACAGTTCATATATGCATGGGAGTGTCCCCTGTTCTATTAGTTTCCTGCCATGCAGAAGCTGGGAGACAGCAGCGCCGGCTGGGGAAGCTCTGATTTGAAGGGCATTTGGATGATGGGTGAAGTACATTTTAAATGTGGAGTTGCCAAAATACAACAGAGCTTTCCAAGTCTTCGGGAGGAATTTCTGAAATGGCTACAAGATGGAAATAGCACTTTGAGGACATCCCTGGAAATGCCCTTATTTTTCTGAGTCTGGCTGTGTGTGTGTCATTTCGTGGCTTTGTGTATCCACCTGTCTCTATGCGGTCTGCTATTTTTCCCCCTCTCTCTTTTTCTCTCTTCCCGTTTCTCTTCTTCCTTCCCACTCTTTCCCTTACCTACTCTATTATTTCACCTTGGTTTTTTTTTTTTTAAGATTTTATTTATTTATTTGACAGAGAGAGAGACAGAGAGAGAGGGAACACAAGCAGGGAGAGTGGAGAAGCAGCAGACTTTCTGCAGAGCAGGGAGCCTGATGCGGGGCTCGATCCCAGGATCCCGGGATCATGACCTGAGCCGAAGGCAGACATTTAACGACTGAGCCACCCAGGCGCCCCTCTTGTTTTTTTTTTTTTTTTTTTAAGATTTTATTTATTTATTTGATTGAGAGATAGAGAGCACAAGTAAGCAGAGCGGCAGGCAGAGGGAGAGGGAGAAGCCGACTCCCCACTGAGCAGGGAGCCCAACGTCAGGCTCCATTCCAGGACCCTGAGATCATGACCTGAGCTGAAGGCAGATGCTCAACCGACTGAGCCACCCAGGCGCCCTTCACCTTGTTTTTCGAAGATGAACATAACACGGCACGGAGGCACACATTTCTATGACTTGTGTTCACTGACTAGAACTTTCTGTTCTCTGCTTAAAAGAAGACAACACAACAGAAATAAAAATTCCTCAGTTATCTTCTGGAGCCTCGTGGCCTTGGGTGGACGAAAGCTTCCCTTCCATCCATATTTTGTCTTACAGGCAGCAGGTTTCCCGAAGGAGGCTCAAGACCACACAGACCACACAGAAATGTGTTCATATCCCTGATAAAGGCCCTCATGGTGAAGAACTTTCTGAAGGTCAATAGTGACGAGTATCTATTCTGGTGGAAAGGCAGAAGGAATTCTAATAGCCGATGAAAGCGAGGCAGAGGTGAGAGGTGGCGAGAGAGGGAAGGTTCTTTGGTGTGAAATTCTGCACCTCTTTCACCCACAGTCTGCGGAGGGCAGGGATGCCACCGGCTTCAGCACGAATCTGCATTGACTGCACTCAGCAGGTAATTATGGGAACTACTCATCCTTCTCTTTTGCACCATGGGCAGGAAACAAATTGATAGTAAGGAAGTTTCAAAAATATACATTTATTCCACTTCTGTGGTCACTTTCACCCTGGAAATAAATAGTGGGGTTTTTCTACTGCTGAAATAAATGTGGTTTCTCTTGCAATGAATAATTTATTGCCGCAGGAGAAAATTGACTTTATGGTTGGTCAAAAAGGCCATTGCTCAAATGATTCTTTTTCTATTTCAGAAGTCACCCCGCCCCCAACTCACCAAAATAAAGTGGATTATGCTGCCCACTAGGATATAAGGAAACATATAAACACAGATTGAGCACTTTTCACTGACTTATTTCATCTTATTGAGACAAACTAACTGTCTGCTTAGGCTTCTTTTAGCTTTGAAGAGTCAGCTTACCCGGAGATTTGGCATACGAGGCATGGAAGCAGGAGAAATTAATAAGTGCGTATGAGGCCAGGAAGAAGTTGGAGATGATGGGGGCGATGGTGTTCAGTTCCGCTGTGAAAGAAGCACAAGTGAGCATGTCCGTGTGAATGATGAGACCAGGGGCTGAACAGCTGTCAGAGCCTGGAAGCTTGACTTTATTTGGAAATTGAAAACATAGCTAGCATCTGTCAAAGTTTAAGAAGTTAGTGATTTTTCTTTGGGATTGCATTCATTTAAAAATATATTCTCAGCCAGGGTTTCCATAAAGCAAGGAGCAAGAAAACCTCCCAATGAGAGAAAATAGATGATAGACAAGACCTCTACCCAGCAAACATTCGAATGGGTGTGGGTGGAGGGTTTGGCGACTGGGCAGATGAAAAACTCCCCTGTCGCTCTTGCAGAGGTACCAAATCCTGCAATCTTTCTCTGCTGTGGATATAAGCAAAAAGCTCTACAGGGCAACAGATCAGTTAAATACCAGGGCACCCGAAATGCTTAATTGGAAATTTCTATACCTAACTTGCTCTCCCTGACTCACAGAACTCTTGCTAGTCCTTTCTTTTCTTAACATTTCTAGAGAGTTCTACCTGTCAAGGTTTGCCAAAAAAAATATTTACCCCAGTAGCTAAATATCTGGTATAATTTAATCCTAGCTGAATGGTTTGCTGTATAAGAAATAATTTAGTAACATTCTCATTTATCAACCTCAGTGATGCAAATGCAACTGGCAGCTGGGTGTGATTCTAGATCATAGATGCTAGCAGGGAAGTAGGCAAAAATAGCTGCCATGAAGCTCATGTACGTTGTTGTGAGTATTTTTAAGGATGATATTTAATTTATACAATTTTTTTTAACACTTTGGCTATTTGATCACATAAAGGCATTATAGGGGAATGATTTGAGGTCTTAAGTTATGTAATGGAAACATTTCTGTACATAATCACTTTTTGTTTAATTTTTTAAAAATCTAACAAACATAGTCATATCTTCCCCCTCTTCAACCTTGTAGAAATCTTAATGAGGATTCAGGAATTACAGTCACTTCCTGAGTTTATGTGATGAGGAGGAGCCTTTATTGTTTGGTGCCACTGCGCTGAGGAAGGCTCTGCCCTTCTAGACAGAGTTACCATGGCCTTGCGTTTTACTTATTTTCATCTGATATGTTCACCAGCAAAGGTGGCACCTTAGGGAGGAATGAGGAGTGTGCAGGCTGAAGTTGATGAATGTGCCTCTCCAAGATTACGCAACTATTTCTATATTGCTTAGGGAGAGGGAGCCGAGATGATAGTCTGGGCAAGGGGTTCTCAAACCTCAGTGGTCTACAGATCTCTTGAGGAGCTTCTATACATGCAGATTCCTTATCCCCTTATCCTCTCCGGGGTTGGGTCTGAAAAATCGACACATTAACAAACCCCAAGTGATTCTGATTCTGATATAGGCAGTCAATGGACCAACATTTTGTAAACGACACTTTAATTCTCCTGGTAGCTGCCAGGCCAGGAGATGTAGAGATAGGTGGCACCTGGGGAAGGCTCTGGAATTAGATGGTATCAGGCAGCTTGGAGGAAGGATTTGGGTTGCATTTGGTTGGATGGATTTCCAACATTCGGATTCAAAGAAGAGATTAAAGTCCAAAGTCTACCTCAAGTCCTCAAAGCCTGTCTGCACACAAGGATTCCTCATTTCCTTCTTAGACAGACTCCAATATTCCCAATTGGGATATTAAACAGAAAACAGGTAATTCCTCAAGCTAAAAGGAAAACCCTACCAGTAATCAGAAGAATTCTTTAGCTTTCAGTACGCACAAGAAAATCACGAACCAATAAGAATGAATGCCATGGCTATAAGGAAAGTGAGAAAGTATCCTCTCAGGGGTTCATTGTTTTTCCCATATCCCTTTGCAAAGAACTGCAGGGCTTTGTAGATGTTGTCCTTGCACAGAGCCTAGTGGAAAAGAAGAGGAGAAATTCGTCATTTATATCTATGCACAGTCATTTTCCCTAGGTGATTCAAACAAGAAGATTTGGAGAAAGATGAAGTGATACACAATATAGGCACAGGTTAACACAGCAGTTTATCATTCTCTATATTATTTGAATCGATCTTGACTATGTGGCAGACAGCATTTGAGCCAGATGCAAACGTTAAACTGTTTCAGAAAATGATGGAAAATGATGGCTGGTGAGAACGAGTATTTCAGCTTGATCCACGTTCAGTGGAAACGGACGTAGGGAGAAGCATGTGCTCTTGGCTTATGTCACCTGGAACACTTTGGGTGCGCTGACGAGGGAGGCCAGGGCTGAGGAGAGCGTTGCAGAAAAGATGCCGGCAGTGATGAGGGGGCCGAACCCTGACACCATGCTCATGACCTTGGGAAAAGATGTTCAAGTAAGGAGACTCATCCAACAGACAATTAAAAAACAAACAAAGCCAAAATCTTATGCAAATGCTTCCCCTTTTACTTTCCGTGATTTGGAATCTCCTTTATAAGCTAATTGCTTCTAACCAGATTCCAACCCCCTTGCCCTGCTTCATTCTCCAGTTCTTCATATTTGTTTTTTCAAAATGGAAATGGCCATTTTGTTGTCATTGTTTATGAAAATAGGAAATGCTCACCACAATACATCCAGAAGATACTGGAAAAAAATAAAGAAGGAAATGGTTTCAAGGATTTTGACAACATTTCCCCCCTTCTTTGGGGGCATATGTTTCTTTGACAATGGGAAATTCTATGGAGCAGAAAGTGGTATTTTAATAAGGTTTGGGGAGGGCTCAGCTGTTTCCCGGTCTTTTGAAAAGCTTTTGCCTTTCTTGTTCTTTCTGCATGTAGAGGCTTTTCAAACCTTTGCTTTCTCTGTGCTCATTAAATATAATTTTAGATCTGAGACATGATGAGATTCTATCAATTTAAGTCACATTTTGGAATAATGACTTCGGCTGAGTTCATTTCTCTTTGTTGGTTGTTAAAATAGATGAATGAAGCCTTCATGACAAATTTGCCTCTCCCTCCACTCACCAATCATTCAGACAAATTGATGTTTCAAGTTCCACAGTTTTCCCAACTTCTCTTGTTCCATTCCCCTCATTTACCTCCCCTTCTGCCACTCACAATTTCCCTCTTGGCCTTGTTTTCCAGGCACTCCAGGATCATGTCAGGGGCTTTCCCAAAACTGAGATCCATGCATGAAGTGCATTCCAAATACCAACTATCTAAGTCTCTCTTTCTCCCCACCATGAAATCTGGAACCATTGATTGGAAGATGCAATATGTCGGGTGGTAATCTTTCCCTGATGATGCAATTCATACAACTGCCTGTTCTCTCCCCACCACAGTAAATGTAACCACAGGATTTGCCACCACATAATGTCTAAGGAGCTCCCTCCCCTCACGCACGAATTGTTCCTTGCTGAATTCAAACAGACCAATAATTAATCAGTTGCAAGGTCAGAAGTTGCATTATTCTACACATGACTTTCTACAAATGAAACCTTTAAACCTGGCATTCTGACACCAGAGACATACAACTTACCTACACAAATAGCAAAAAGAAATAAACTTTTTTTTTCTGTTCAAACCTGGAAATTGTTCATCAGCCCATATTGACATGGTTCATGTCGACATCTTGAGAAGTCATAGCCCAACCCACAGGCTGCTGAACCATTGCAGTTCATCCCAGAAATGATGGTATCATTCATGCTTCCGGTGGCGTCTCGGACCACACAGGCCCCTGAGGAAACAACCGTGGCTCATCATTTCTTTATAAGGGTTCTTCTCCCATGGGATTTTCTTCCGAAAACATAGTTTACTTTGAGTCTGAGCAGGTCCACTGCCATCCTCTCTTGTCATCCTAGGGACATGGTCCCTGAAGGTTCCCATCCTCAGAGGCCCCAGAACGCCCCCTGTCTCTGACAGTCTGCCACTTCTACTGCCTTGGGGGGTTTAGGTCCAAGCTCTCACCTACCTTTGTAAGACACCTGGGGGTTGGAACTCTCCAACCCTTACTTTCTGAAATGCACATGGCAGTGCTTTGCACATAATATTCAATTCATATTTCTGGCGTGGTGCCACTGACCAAGTGTTTTTCAGGTAGAAGGATTTATTTCCTCATCTGCGAGAGAACTAAGGGTGGCATTATTGAATTCTAGTAATTAAGAGACCTGAGCCCTTGTTTTCAACTGATGATAGTCCTTGCATAATTTTTTAAAGAGTTATAATTCAACTTTATACAGAATTTTAAAGGTTTAAATAATAAAGAAAATGTTTGGGGTTAAAATATTGAGATTTCCTTGGTAATATTAATGGTCAAATAATATTTGACCAAATATCAGTTTATTCCATTGCTTTTATCTATTTTGATATTTCTGTTATTTTCCATTATAAACATTCTATGATGAATATCTTTGTGGACAAATTTTTTCTTCTCTATTTCAAAATATTTCTCTAGGATAGATGTCTAGAAATGGAGTTATGAACTTTTTAAAGATTCTTGATGTATATTTTTTTAACAGACTTTCCTTATGAATTTTATAACTATAATCTCTGCCGCTATGTATTTGATAGGATTATTGAAATATATGAATATATGTGGAAAATATGTAGAAACTTTTCTGAACTACCTGAAGGATAAATATTTTACAAACTAAATCCCAACCAATAAAACTGTTCATTTTGCTTTTCAAACTCCAGCTGGTATGAATTTTCATTCTTGCTAATACCTAGCAATATTCTTGCTAGTACCCAGTGACAGGTACTAATGGGAACCCTTTATTTTACCCATAGAATTCATATCCTGTGAATCTGCAAAAGATTTAAAAACAATAGGATCTTCGTGTTGAAAGAGTAAAATAATCAGTACCGGAATCCTGTTTACATAGCCCTGAGGGGTGGCCTCCTAGCCTCTGCTTAAACAGTTGAAATTATGAATGTTGGTTACCAAGCAAAACCATCTGTTCCCGATTTTACCTTTTTGCATTGTTCATTTATGTTGAGCTGACTTTTTGGAATCATATATTTTGGCTTCTGCTCAATACAACTCCCTAAATTTCCATGAAGCCAAGCTATGAGCCATAACTTGCGCTAATGGCAGGCCAAGGACGCCAGGACTATCCTCCTCTGCAGGGAAAAGTACGGAAAGGGAATTTTCTTCCAGGCAAAAACTGGAAGAATCTCTGAAATCAGGTCTATAACTTTACTCGTTCCTTCATTTTTGCATTGTGTGAGATAGGAAATCATTTGGGAAATTTAACGTAAGGTGGTTTCAATGTCATTCAAAAATGTGTCAATTTTCTAAAGTATTGGAATAAAATCTCTTTACATGTAACTAAACTTGGAAATGCCACAGCAATACACCTAACATTATCCAATTTCCTCAAATAAGAGACAGTGAGAGAAGTTAACTGTTTTTGCTTTTTTCTCCAGAAGCCAACGTAAGAGAAATGCACTTCCCAAATTTCCTTTAAGCAGAGTATAATTGGGATGTGCCGTTCGGTAAAATGGTCATTCGGGCTTCCGCAGTGGGGACCCATTTTCCCTAGTGTGCACAGACAAGAGTTTTCTTCTCTGAATGTTCCACATTTCTTCCTCTCCTACTGTGGCGTAAGCATGAGGTGACCCCCCAACCAGGAGGAGGTGTGGCTGCAGGCAGCAGGTGGAAGGAAAGTCAGCTTAGGAACAGCAGGTGCATCTACATATGTTCTGCTTACTGAGCAATGTGGGGGCTGACCACCCATACTGCTGGCAGTTGGGTCTTGTTCTGATTTCCTGCCAACTGGTGATAGGGACTTTTCCATATCAGGGACAGTAGTGCAAGGAGGAGATACAGCCAGCAATTCTATATCTTTCATGCATTCCTAAGGCTTTTGTTTTTGTTTTTGTCTTGTTTTGTTTCTGGCTTATTTTCTCTTGCTCTGTTTCTCACCTGCCTCCCAGGGCAAGGGAGGTGGATGCTGGGAATGGTGGCTCCTTTGGCAGTGGGGTTATCACCTAGAGTAACTAATGGGATTCTCTTTGTGTTCAGTCAGAATAACAATCTGATTAACTCTACCCTAGCCCTGACCCAGAGACACCTGTATTACAGCTTAATTGCATTCAAACCCCTAAAGCACCCAGGAAGGGAATTAAAAATGTTGTCTTTAAAAAAGCCTTTCGACCCACTGAAAGCCCACTGGACATAAGAACAACCAGACTCCTTGTAATTCTGGCATTCTGACACCAGAGACATACAACTCACCTACACAAATAGCAACTCCTATGTAGGCGACAGTGGTGATGAAAATGGCCAGCATGGTTCCTCTGGGGATGGCATCTTGGGGATCCTTTGAAGAAACAATGTGGCGGGATGAAGAGACAGGGTGCAATAAGAAATAGAAATGACTTGGAGTTATTACTGTATTTCAAATGTTTCGGCTACCCTTCCTGAGACAGGTTTGAAAGAAAAGATCAAGCAAATGGCAAAGTGGTGAGCCTGAGTTCTTTTTGGACGAATATAAGGTGTTCAAGGTGAATAAAGAAATCTCTAGAACTTTGCGCCGAATAGAAGAGATGTCTAACTGTCCAGGACAGAGTTTTTATAGAAAAGTAGACCAGTTAGCTCACTCACTAAGCGTCTCCCTCCCCTTTATCTCCTGTGAATTTCATGCAGATATATCAAACCTTAAAGTATTAGGGGAAAGACGCAAACACACCCTGCACATTGATGTACCTTTTTTTTTTTTTTTAAGATTTTATTTATTTATTTGACAGAGAGAGAGAGACACAGCGAGAGAGGGAACACAAGCAGGGGGAGTGGGAGAGGGAGAAGCAGGCTTCCCGCGGGGCAGGGAGCCCGATGCAGGGCTCGATCCCAGGACCCTGGGATCATGACCTGAGCTGAAGGCAGACGCTTAACGACTGAGCCACTCAGGCGCCCCAGCGCATTGATGTACCTTGACGATATCTGTGTGTGGGTATTAGTTTTGTACTAAGCTTAGGCTTGCTTTAAAAATAAATAACTTTGAAGCAAAAAAGATGATCTGCTAAGTT
Source organism: Mirounga leonina (assembly GCF_011800145.1). NCBI lineage: Eukaryota > Metazoa > Chordata > Mammalia > Carnivora > Phocidae > Mirounga > Mirounga leonina. The sequence goes on along the minus strand of NW_023270839.1, from coordinate 24,431,017 downwards.
CTCCAATCCCTCAAATTTCCCATTTGGAATCTAGTTCAGGAATGACTGCTATGGGAGATATTTAATTTCCATAAGCAGGCATAAAGAAAGAGGCAAATTTAAGCTTATACCAGAAAATGGGCTTTTCTTTTTTGCTTATGCATGTATATAAATTCACTGGGCTGAGCTCACATCATATATAACATACCATTTTATATCCTGTTTTGGGGGCTAAATCATAGCATAATCAATTTCCAAGCACTATAACTTTTAAATTATTGAATTAAACTTAACAGGGATTATTAAATAGAGATTTCAGTGTACTCTTGCTTATACAAGGCAGTGCCTGGCATATAGAAGGAGTCAATAAATATTGAATTGAGGGAAGCGCAATCTCAGTAGATATTAGTCCCCCCACCAGAGGACCTGAGATGTATCAATACAAATAAGCAATAAATGTAGTTAAAGTTTAAGCTTTTTTGTTTTTGTTTTTAACTCAAATCTGCTGATCAAATCCATCAGAGAGGCCAACTCATGGTAAATTTCCAACCTGACAGCTGGAAATAACTATACAAGAGAATTTGCCCTTAATGGGAGTAAGTCAGCTCCATGGAGCCACTCTGTGGTCATTGATTCTCACTCCTTTAGGAATATTTGTACATAGGCCTAGTTTTGCTGCATATATACCTAGTCTCCTCCTTCCAAACTATTGTCTGCAAAAGTGATTTTGGCTAATGAGTGCAGTTGAACAGCACGTCAAAGAAGAAGAAAGTAATTGTGGCTGAAATAGGCCTCACTCAATCTTCCAATTCATGGTATGTTTCAAGTTTTATTTTATAAACTATTTCTTGTGATCTGAGTGAAATGGGAAGATTAATTTAAGTGGGAAGAAAGGAAATATATATATAAAGATAAGAGGTGTGAAGGTGGAGGGCAGTCATGTACCTCAAACATGAAAGCTTAGCTTTTATGTAGAACCATCTCCTACAAACTCTGAAATTACTTACTTAGAATTTACATGAAGGTCAGACTTGACCCAATATACATCAGGATGTCAGTATCTTAATGTGTGATCATATATTTACTCTGTCTGCTCTGGCTCCTTTTCTCCTACACAGGGACCAGGACTTTGACAAATTCTTATTTTTTATTCTAAATGTTAGTTTCCATCTCCCCAGCTGTAACCTAAAAATCTAACCTTCCTTCACCTTTCTTTATTGGATATTATTTTTTTTCTTAAGACAGAATACACAAGCAATCTATTAGATTGCTGCTTTTTGAGTGTCAAGCACATCTAATCTTGCATCTCTGAAGCCACATCTTAACTATCTTGATTAGATTTGGGTACCTCCCACATCTTCTCCTAGGCACATATTTACAGATTATCAATTAGCATTAACCAATGGAAGGCTCAGGGTGGGAACTTAGTAGCATCCCCTTGTGCCAACTCTTGTTGTCACTGGCAGCCTGAAGTGCCATCTGGAGAAGGATTCTGAGGCTGTGAACAGAGGTAACGTCTTGCATATCCCTACAGTGTATAAATAATACATGTTTACTAAGTTGAAATGAATCTATAATGTGATTATTTCTAGTTTCACTCTCAGAGAAATCCTATCTTTAAGTACTGAAATTTCCTTGTCACTTTCCAACATGTGGTCACCTCTCAGTTCCTAACGTGTTTGACCACTCTGGCTTTGATCATGTTAATTATTACTTCTCAGACATTCTCCTCTCTTGACCTTCATGATCCCACTCTCTGTTGAGTTCCTTACCTTCTAGATGGCTGTCTTTCTTCTTCATGGACTCCTTTTCTACCACTAACATTTTGAATGTCACCTGGGCACTTTCTTGGTCCTTTGCTCTGCTCCCTCTTACACAGACCTGGGTGAACTCATTCATGCCATGGCCCCAGTCCTGCCCTAGATCCTTCCCAGAGCTCCAGACTCATAAATCTAGTGACCCACTAGACATCTCCACTCTGATGTCCTTTTGCCACTGCAACCTAAATGGCCAAATCTGAGCTTCTTTATTAACCTCATCAATTACAGCATGGAATCAATTCAGTAGGTTGGTTGCATCCAGCATTAAAAGAATACAATAGAATAGAACTGATGGGGCAACATCAGCAGACATCATTTGTAATAAAGTTAAGAACTGCTCGGGGAAAATTTTGTATGTGTGCACTGGATTGTGATGTATAGTGTTTTCTGACTGCAGATCATAGTAGAAAACACTCTTTCCGTTTCCTCTCCTAACCCTAACAAAAAGCTATCCCTTTGATCCAGACTGCTGTGATATCTTCTAATTGGTCTTTCTGCCTTCGGTCTCCCTACCTATCACCCCCCCACCCTCTAACCCATCGTTTCAAGCTGCTAATAGGCTTTTTCTAAAACAAATGTACACATATCACTCCCTGATCTAACTTCCGTAGTGTCTCTGGCTAGTTTTGGGATAATATCCAAACTCCCTTTTCTGTAGTTTAAAGTATCTTTGCATTCTACTTAATAGCATATATTAGTGTATACACTGAAAGTTAAGATTACTTGCAAAATCACTTAAATATTTTTAAGTAGAAATAATGCAAATTCTTACAATACTATGACTGCATGTGCCCTGAAAATCATGACAGAACATTCTCTACATTTTCTTTATATAGAAACTCAAACTCAGAGATTTCTCAGTACCGATTGATAGAGAAATAAAGCTCCTTACTAGTATAGCATCCCTAATCAAGTTAGCATTCATCTTGGGAGAAAGGAACTTTAAGTCTTGCCATTTTAGATAGGGATATCTTCTGGTTCTTTGCTTACTCCCAGCATGTCAGGACACAGAAGGTCCTTTATAAACATGCTTATGAAAATGTTGCTGAAACAATTTTACTTGCATACCCCATTCCACATGTCAACTGATTTCCATCAGCAGCATCTTTCCCTGTGCCCTTTGACATTCCAGGCCTTCTGTTCCAAATGTCCCTCTCTTCTTTATTCTGTTGATGAACCCCTATTTGTCCCTTGAAATCTGGATGGAGTGTCCCTGTCGTCTGAAGGCCTTCCCTTACTTCTTCAGGGACAGGCAATTACTGTTTCCTCTTTCCCTTGTACATGATTCTGTTCTTGCTTCTCGTGACTCAGACAGAGTAAATCTGTTTTCACCTTAGACCACGAGCAACTTGAAGGGAGGACTGTGCTCTTCTTTGCTTCCCCAGTGTCTGGCGTTTGCAGGTGCTCTGTAAGTGTTGGCTGAGCTGAACTGACAACTAAGCATCTAATACGAACTTGTTTCTAAGGAAAGTACAATATTCTTTCATTTAAATATGTGCTTACAGTTGACAGAATTTTAAATCAGTGACCTCCAATACTTTTCCAAATCTGAGGAACTGGCAGCTCCACATCCATAGCTAAATTTTGTTAAGTAGTGATACTTAACTACTCGAATCATTTTGAACAAGTTACTTAATTTTCTGAGTCTCCACCTAATCTATTTTATGCCATATCTCAGCCCAAGAATTTACCATGGCACTGTGGTCCCTAATATGACAAATCAAAATGCCTTTATTCATTCACTCAATAAATATTTATTGAAACCTTCCTAGCTCTGAGGAGGCAGCAATGAATATAACCAAAGGCAAGGTCCCCACTCTCACAGACTTACATTCCAGAGCAAGCACCTCTTGCTCGGGTCTCACCAGTGACGATTTCCCCTTGTATTATAAGGTCATCCAGCCTCATCAGGGCTTCTCCAGTTAAACTTACTATTTCCAGTATCCCCATGCCTGACTGTTCTTTTGTCTTCTCTGTCTGGAATACCCTTATATTTTCTCAACAATAGTCAATATTGAGCTTTTGCTCTAAGTTCACACTTCAAAGTAACTTCCTTGAGGAAATCATCCCAGACTTAACAATTATCTGTTTATTGTGTTTATCTCACAATTTATTTAGACATTACATATGATGTTCATTTATACATGTCTCTTATAAATATTTCTTGTCTTCCGAAGTTGATTATAGATGTATTGAGGTACCTCTGTCTTCTCCTTTTTTGTATATGGTAGAGACCGTTTACTATCCCCTAATATCCAGTCTCACCTTCCTCCTTTTAACACAAGAACTCCCTAAAATTCTAGGCTCATGGCTGCCCAGCTAGAGACTGCATTTCCCAGCCTTCTTTGCAACAAGGCAAGGTCACAGAGACTAAATTCTGGCCAATGGAATGTCAGCAGAAATAATACATGCAAGGTCCATGAATTGCTTGCCCTCTATTCCTTACTCCTCTTCCCGTGGGCAGGAACATGATCTTGGAAGTGACTGGTCATCTTGGACCTTGCAGGTGAGGGCATACCCTAAGGGAGTGGTAAATCAAGAGAGGTGATCTGGGATCCTGGGCTACCATGTGGAGTGGACTTTTCTTATTCCACTGCATGGCCTATGAGTTCAGATTTTTATCCACTAGAAAAATAAACTTCTATCTTTTTAGGTCACTGCTACTAGTCTTTTATAAAACATTCAAACCAATATTCTAACAGTGCTCCTTACAGTACTTAACATAAAGTAATATGAATGGAGTGCTAAATAAATACCATTTAAATGAGTGAATATTTCTCTGAATTTAATGACATAAAAATTCACTAATAAAGTGATTTTTTGGAGGGGGAGGGATTGGGTGGGGTGTTTTTTTTCCTGAATGTTATGTGTTTTTGTTCCTTAGATGTTTAAAAGAGAAAGGCTTGTTCTGATATTCTTTTTACTGAGCTATTTTCATTTTGTTGGAAATGTTATACACTGCCAATATTCTCTATCCTTCCGGTCTCACTGAATAAGACTTTTGGATGGACTGTCGGAAACAGGATGGTCTGGCATTAAAAGAGAGAACTAGGGCGCCTGGGTGGCTCAGTTGGTTAAGCGACTGCCTTCGGCTCAGGTCATGATCCTGGAGTCCCTGGATCGAGTCCCGCATCGGGCTCCCTGCTTGGCAGGGAGTCTGCTTCTCCCTCTGACCCTCCTTCCTCTCATGCTCTCTGTCTCTCATTCTCTCTCTCGCAAATAAATAAAATCTTAAAAAAAAATAATAATAAATAAATAAATAAAAGAGAGAACTATTAAATTACTGGGGACCCTTACAGAAATGTTGGTTTTAACATCAGTAGAGAACTATGGTCACTGTTGACCTCTACAGCTTGTGTTGCTCACCAACAGCACCACAACTTCCCAGGATTACAAGAGCAGAGGAAAATGACATACCTCCAAGTCTCCTGAGATATTGGCACCAGCAAGAATCCCAGTAGCTGCTGGGAAAAAAATGGCAAAGACAGAGAAGAAGCCTTCACCTTTTGTGAAGCTGGGCCCAAAGTTTTCCGCAAATATTGATGCTGCAACACAAATAATGAGAACATTATCTTGTAGACTTTCTTTACAGAAAAGGAGATACGGTTATTTTTAGCTTCTATCAATGTATCATGCAAATGGATCCCTATATTCTAAATGGAATGAATTTGAAGATGTTGGTATACTCTCGACGAACCTCATGTCAATATTTGCCAAGAGTCAGTATGTGTATATATCACAAGGTTTTAGATCTCTAGGACATAGCTCTGAAAATTTTTGGGGGGGACAACAGAGACCCAGGCCTCCAGATTTTTTAGAACCTAGAAGATTGAAAAAGAGGGAAATGGAGACTTTTTCTCATGACCATGCTGGCATATTCACAAATATACCACACATGTACCCTGCCTTACACATACACAACTCCTTTCTTATGTGCATAAATATTCTAATCAAACACAGCTTTTCTATGCTTTTTTTTTTTTTTAAATTGGAGGAGAAACTTGTGGGTGAAACTATCTTAAAATTTTGCTACTTATGTTCTAACCTTCCCAGTCCTTGCTCCCAGAGATTAGATCTTAAATTCTATACCAAATTTTCATATATAGGAAAAGAATAGTAGCAAGGAACTTCAGTCATAAAATAATACTATCCCACAGGGTCTCAACAAATTACTTAAATGAGAAGAGAACGATGTAGAAGAAAAACAGAAATGGAGGGAAGAAAAACACAAACAAAAGAATCTGGGGTGATGCAAAAACAAGGGAAGAAAGCTTAAATCATCAGAAAAAATACAGCAGGGGCTAGAAGGAGGGAAAAGAATAGAAAGGAAAAGGATATTAACATGCCAAGCAAACAAGACAAATTTTACAAAGAAAAAGAATCAGGAAGAAAGAGGTGATCTGATACCAAAAGGAAACAGACACTAACAACTGAATCAATGATGAAGGGAAATATTTTTTAAATCTCAGCAGTGGATTCTTGAGTAAGCTAGAGTGGAAAGCTAGGATGGTGTGTATAGGCGGAGGAGAATTTCATGCTTTGTGACATCCCCTCAGGATCCTATGCCAACTCCTACAATCTTTTGTGCTTGAAAACCTGACAGTGATGCTTAACTAGGTAATGCTATAAATAAGCAAGGTACAAAAAAGTTTAGCAGGGGGATGCCTGGCTGGCTCAGGAGGTGGAGCATGTGACTCTTGATCTTAGAATTGTAAGTTCGAGCCCCATGTTGAGTGTAGAGATTACTTAAAAGTAAAATCTTAAAAAAAAAAAAAAAAGTCTAGCAGGAAAATGACCATGTTTGGCTTTAGTGTTCTCAACGGTTGAGCAAATTGTTCGAACTATGTTCTCTTTCCTTGCATGTACAATTCTACTTCCTCTATTTGATGGCAACAACAATTTGTCCCACACTTAAATGTTTTCAAAGCACTTTTGCATCCACTATCTGATTTACTTCTCAAAAGTCCCCTCAGGAAGTTGTTATCACCCACACTTCAGCAGGGAAATGTGAACCCCAAACATGTTAGGTGACTGGTCTAGCTGGCAAGCAGCAGGGTTGAGACTCACTCTGGATCTCCTGAGTCCAATCCCAGGCTCTTCCCCGGATCACACTTGGATTCTAATGGCTGACGTGGGGGTAACAGGGGTGGTGATGGAGGTGGGCAGTGGAGAACCACTGATTGTCAAGCAACTCATTTGTCACACATACCTTGGTAGTTAAAGAAACCTCTGGACTTCTTCTCATTGTTGGATGGAATGACGGTTCCAATGAAGAAGTTTGCAATAGCAATGAGGAGAATGACCAGAAGTATCACCTGAGCCTGGAATGGCAAAGTAAAAGGAGGCCAGCTCAAGAATTACTTAACAAAGTTTTACATAATTACAAAAGTCATGTCTACTGAAAGTCCACTGGACAAAGACTCTATCTGGTTCTTCTGATTAAAACTACAATCCAGAGTCGTTAATAGTGTATCTTACGGAATGGTATCTTAACAAGCCTTTTCTGACCTGAGTGTAAAAGTTACATTTCAATGGAGGCATGTGCTTGGGCACTTGAAGGTGACATTTCAAAAACATTCCAAGTACTAGGTGAGTAACTTACTGCAGTGCCCTCAGGAATATAAATGGAGCCCAGAGTTTTATCGCTGATAAGAGTTTATTTCTTTTCTAGGCAGAGTGCTTATGGATTCTTTCCTTTCCCAGTGCTAAGTGCAACAGGAATTGCATTAATAACACAGTAATCCACAGAGTTCCCGTGATGCTTAGTACACTTGATGTTGGGCTACCAGTGTGTACCCAGCAGAAGTGGTTTGCAAGGTTGACCGATCAAATTGTCTTTCTTTGTCCCCCTTTTTCCCTGCTGACATTTCAAGGGTCTATTGGCTTGGCATTCCCATATGCTGTTCCCTCTGTAGGGAATGCACTTCTCCCTACTCTTTGCCTAACTATTCCTTCTTCTCATCCTTTAAGCCTTAGTTACTTTGTTACTCAGAGAGGACTTTCTTGACCACTGAATCTAAATAATAACAGCTAACATTCACTGAGGGTTTACAATAACGGACAGATTTCACTTTACCAGTATTCTTTCAGATAAATAATACTACCAATAACTGTCTGAAGTAGGTAATATTGCTATCATCATTTTAAAGATAAAGAAACTGAGGCACAGAGAGGTTAGGCACATTTTTCAAGGTCATACAGATGTAAACCAGATTCAAATCCAGGTGCTGTGGCAACAGAGCTAGAGCTTTAAACCTACCCTCTACCACCCTGAAGCTACATTGCCTCCCTCAGGGAATAAAGTCATTGTAAGTAGATTCCCATTGTTTATTTCCTTTATAGCATGTTCACAATTTACCATTCTATATTTACTTGTTTGTCTACTTGATCATTACTCATATCCCCACAGACCACAGTACGTTCAACTAGGTGCAGGACTGTGCCTGTCTGGGTCACCCCGGGTCACCACTGAATATCCAGTACCTAGCAGAATGCCCAGCACCTAATAAGCACTGAATTAATTTTCGTTTGATGTGAATGCATAATCCACAAATAAACGCTGTATAGGAATGTTTCTCATTGCCTTATGGAGGTGGGCGGGTTTGGCCACTTTTCAATCTCTGGGGACCTCTTAAAGTCTAGGTACCGTATCTTCAGGCTCTTAAGACCAGTTGCAATTATACCAGTCACTGTAGAGTTATAAATCAGATCAAAGACATGCTCCTGTCGTTCAGAAATTTACTGTGTTACTACTAGTTAAATCCAGATATTGTCTAGTTCCAGGACTTACTCCTGAAGTACTGCGTCTCGAGGGAGAACGATAGTTTCGGCCTTTATTCCCTTCTCCCATTTCCTTTGGGCTTCAGGCACCCACAGTCAGCTGGAAAATGCGACACCAGGGGTGGGACTGGGAGATGCAGGTTTCCAGCATGGACTGTTCCTACGATCATAAGGGGCCTGGGTGTGAAGATGGAAGAAACTGAGGTGTCTCTGTCACAGTGGTGACCACACAGAGAAGGACAAAGTACAGGCCCGATCATGTGACACACGAGCAGGGAGTCCTGACTGCCTGTACCTTGGGTTTGGAGGGCTTGGGGCTCCCCCCAGTGCTAACCTGCAACTTTCGCTATAGCAAATAATAATAGCAATTCTTTTTGAAGATGGGGTTTGTTCTATTCCTGCAATTTGGTCAAGACCGAGCAGCGGTGGTTGATGACATCATTTTGAGAAAAATCACCTTTGCTTCCCATTCCATTCCAGCTACTGAAATTCCTAAAAGAATCACCACTGTGATGGAGCCGATTATCCGAATGTCGTTGGTTGGATCCACCATCATTGAGTTGCTCTCCTGGAACAACAACGAAAATCACTAAAATGGTTAGAGACGGAGCTTTTTTTTTTTTTTTTTGCCTGTGTGTCATATTGTAAAATTGAATAGTAAGAAGAAATACTGTGCACTAATGACCATTTGGATAATGGAAAAGCGAGGTGCTCCTAAATCAGAGATTAGCATTATTTCGTCCTATAATAACAGGCCACTGGTAGCCAAAGTTAGGAGTTGGAAAGTCTAGATGCTCATTCTAGTCACAGCTTTTAAATCTATTGTTGCGCCGAGATAAGTATGTGTACATGTAAACACAATGTTTTGTTTCACAGGGATGATTATTTTTGTGTGTCAAGGGGAATCTTAGAGAAATAAAACTGAGTGGTTTTCCATGTGAATATTGGAAAATGCATGTTATTCAATTAAATAACAAACTCCATAATCCAGATAATGCATTTCTTGAAGATCACATACCTTATGAACTATATAATCCACTCATTTACTTATCTAATTTTCCAATAAAGGTCCTTTATTACTGATTGAATTCAGTGAATGCTATCACTACCACGAAAGGAGAACTAGAAGTTAGTTCACATACCAGCTAGTTAACACGCTCACAGACGACTGTCGAGATGGCGTACCTAAGCTAGGAAATGCTTAGTTTTCTGCAGTGAGTTGTTCTAATGTTTGAACTGTCTTTCCCTTTGGAAATCTATAACCATAGTAGTAATATTGCTGCTGATAATAGCACCCATTATTTATCTTTTGTTTCATATTTTACACAGTATTTCATGTACATTATTTCATCTGTTCTGTACCACATTTCTATGAAATACACAGAACAGCATTAAAAGCCCATATGATAGATTTGAGAAACAACGTTCAGATGAATAGAGGGACTGGCCCAGAATATCTCAGCTGATCAATATGAGAGCCAGGATTCCAAGCCAGTTCTGATGCCAAGCCTAGAGCTCCTTCAACTATATCCAACTTCCACATTCTACAGAACAAATCTATTTCCTTTCATCTTGCTATAATGATAACCTCTTAGTGCCCTGAAAAGGCAAATTGAACTGAATTATCTTACTTGGCTGAAGAAAAGAAAAACTTTTAATTACCTTAAGAAGATCTACCACCGTTTCAGCAAATCCCACCACATACATAGCAACAGCCACCGCATTGGCAAAAGCAAAGATCAAGCCTATAGATCCACCGAACTCGGGCCCTAAGCTTCTGGAAATAAGATAGTAGGCCCCACCTAAAACAAAAAATGAACATGCTTTACTCTGAGGAACTGCTAAGGGATTTAGTTTCTATGACCAAATAGTTTTGAATAATTTTTCTTCTAACAAACATATTGCAACTTCCTAATAATTTTAGGAATCTTGTGTTACTTTAATGAATAAGTTAGCCTTTCTTTGTACTCTGAGAATGATAATAGAACACAATAGAATTATCCTGACTTAGTAAGTTCTGATTTATTAAAACCCAATTGTACACAAATTGTATGCAAATAAGACTACAGCAAACTTTACCAAAACAAAATGCTTTGCTTTCTTTTCTTTTCTTTTTCTTTTTAAAATTTATTTATTTGACAGGGAGAGACACAGCGAGAGAGGGAACACAAGCAGGGGGAGTGGGAGAGGGAGAAGCAGGCTTCCTGCCAAGCAGGGAGCCTGATGCGGGGCTCGATCTCAGGACACGGGGATCATGACCTGAGCCGAAGGCAGACGCTTAACAACTGAGCCACCCAGGCGCCCCAAAATGCTTTGCTTTCTAAAAAAAATTCATCGGTGAGTTCAAATCAATAATGTAATCAAAGTAAAATTTTATATTTGGAATTTCCAGGAACAGGTAGTCCTAGGCAGAAAATGAAGTAGGTGAAGTTTATCATTGCTATTCTACCTTCCTTTCTGGTATACTTTTCCGATATATATTTTCTGCATAAAAAGGTATCTGTATGCAGGGCTCCTGGGTCGTGCAGTTGGTTGAGCGCGGACTCTTGGTTTTGGCTCAGGTCCTGGTCTCAGAGTCTTGGGACTGAGCCCCACGTCGGGCTCTGCTCTCAGCTCAGAGTCTGCTAAGGTTTCTCTCTTCCTCTGCCACCCCCACAAATAAATAAATAAAATTTTAAAAAAAGGTATCTGTATAGTGCTATGTATTATCCACTCTATAAATTGGAATTGGTTATATGTTTTTAGCTCAAGAAGGCAAGATTATTGCCAAATACCTATGGCGGTGGTAAATGGGAAGAAAGATAGGGAGGGCTTAGAACAATCGCTTCTCCTTTGGACCTTGAAAAGATGTTCTATATGTGGCCGTGAATTTCTTTCTTTGCACATGAAAAGACTGAGCTGCCTTGGTTACTCTTAGAGGGTAGTGAGAGCAGGTAAAAAAAAGACTAGGTGTTGAGAGGCCTAGTAGCTAGATGCTCTGAGTGACCATAGGAAACTAATGACTTCCTCTAAGGAGCTAGTCTTAGAGGTGGGCAGAATTGGTAGAGGAATGACACTGAACAAACATATCTCAAAACAAAAACAAAACTATCTTTTACGGAAAAGGAATTTCCTCCACTGCAGTAACTCCTCTGGGTTAAAGGGTCAAAGCTCTCTTTAGAAATGTAACCAATTATTTGGGTGGAGCAAATCCCCATTATCTCCTTTGTCCACAGGACATTAAATAAATTAGCTAGCCAGTTACTTCAGCTTGGTCAAAATGAGAGAGGGGCAGGGGAAGCTGTGAGAGGATGTGTGTTTGTGGAAGGGAGAGTGCTCTTAGAAGGTCCTGGGTAGGGAAACCCGGATAAGGTACCCAAGTTGCGGCCCCAGGAGAAGCCAAATAGAATGGGAGGGGGAGGGGTGCCTGGGTGGCTTAGTCGTTAAGCGTCTGCCTTTGGCTCTGGTCATGATCCTGGGATCGAGCCTCGCATTGCCCCCGGCATCGGGCTCCCTGCTCAGCGGGAAGCCTGCTTCTCCCTCTCCCACTCTCCCTGCTTGTGTGCCCTCTCTCCCTGTCTCTCTCTGTCAAATAAATAAATAAAATCTTTAAAAAACCCCAAAAAGAATGGGTGGGGGAAGACAGGAATTAGAAGCAATGATAAACCTTGCCCTCTTCATTTTCCACCTAGGCCTGCTTATTCCTGGATGATTTAAAAGTAACTCTTTGTTCTGTTTAGTTGTTTCTATTTTCTTTTGAAGGATCTTCTCAGGACTGGGGGCCACTGGGAGCGTTGTGTTGGGGTGAACTCTGAGGGCTTATTAAGCAGGGAGTGTCAACTGGGGTGCTAAGTGGGCCTGGGAAGAGAGCCAGCAGGGCCTGGCCAAGGCACAAATAAACCATATATTTTACTGTAATTATTTATGCCTTCTTTCTAGACACCCAGTCACTCTCTATAAACATGTTTAATCACGGGAAATGGGTCAAAGAAAACCTTCTGGAGATCTCTTAATTTTAGTTGAGAGAATTTTGCCTTGATGTTTAAATTTGGGTTAGTTCATTTTGTTTTAAGGCTTTGGGGACTAATTATGAATATGCAAATTTTACTTCCAACATTAAACCAACTGTAGACATTACTCTGTAAGCCAAGCTTGTAGTCATAAGTAAATGAATTGACTTACCTCCTCTTACTACTCCATTTGTGCAAATAGCGGACATAGAAATACCTGTGAGTGTTGTCACCACCACACTCAGGCCGATGATGATGACTCCAAGACCTGCAAAATCCCCCAAGAAATGTGTTTGACTCCAGTACATCAAGAAGTCACCAGCACTTGAGGAGGCGGCGGTCTGAGTCTTGTCACAGAAGGGTCAGTCTCCCCATGAAAAACCTGAAATGTTCTAAAAGATCCCAGTCCATGAAGGTCTCGGAAGCACCTGAAATGCACTAAACTTTAAAATTGACGCCATGTCCAGGAATCATTTCCCCAGAGACACCGGCAAGGGGTTTGCAGACTGGCCTGAAAAAGAAAACATTCGCCGGAGGAATTTGAGCACCTGGAAACCATGAGCTGCAATGTGCCCGAGGGTTCCATTAGAGGAGATCCCACAGCTGAGTGGGATCTGAGTGGCGCGGACCAGGACTGAGCTCACGGTACCTTAGGTTTCCTTCTGCATCTGGCGTCAAGCTCAGTGGGCTCCTTGCTTGCTCCAGTCAAAGAGAAGTATATAAAAACTTTTCCTACCCGTGGCAAGCGATGAGGGCATTAGGTATCTTAGAAATGTTACCTCCACGAACAAACCCGTTAGTCGCTATTGCAGAAGTTGACAACCCAGTAATAGAAGTTACCATGGTGGAAAGAAGAATTATGAGAACTCCAAGACCTGTTAGCAATGAAAGATAAAAGATAGTACGTTTTACTTTTCTTACTTGGATTCCCTATTGCTGCAAACTATACTGCCTCTGATTTAAGTTTTCACGTCCACGCCTGGGGCCCCAGGGGAGTTGCTTTGTGCTCGGGAGAAACAGGTTTGCCTGGCATAAAGATCAAGTCCGAGGCCTACTCATTACGATGAAGGATGGTTTCCAAAAGTAAACACAATCTAAAATGCGGCCCTGGAAAGGAAAAGTTGACTTATGCTGGTGTCCTGGGAGACAAACTACCCTGGCTGCGAAAAGAGAAAACATGACATTTGACCTTCTCGCTTGCTTGAGAGGAACCTGCATGAGAAAGTTGGGGGTTTGACAAAGGTTAAATCCTTCCCCATTTTTCTTGCATCTCTCTTGCCTGGAGGGGAAAAAAAGGAACCAACTTGGATTACCTTTGAAAACACTCCAGAAAGGTCAGCTGGTGGACTATCTGAGCCTAGGTTGCCTTTACCTTACAAATGATCGTGCAGGTCACAAGTTTAATTACCTCCTCTGACATATCCATTTGTGGCAATAGCAGAGGTGGATAAACCAGTGATACCAGTCACTGTCACGGCTAAGCCGATGATAATCACACCAAGACCTCAGTTGAGAGAGGAAAAATAAAGGCAATTAAAGAGTGGAACAGTCCATTAGATCGTTTACATAAAAGCCAGCAAATCTAGGGTAACCACCAAAGGACCACATTGGAATTAACAAGTTGGCCTGGAAATCACCAGAGTAAATGCTCAGCTTTGAAGTTTTCTGCCTAGAAACCGAAGAGCTGAGATGTGCAGCGAGACTTGCTCACAACTGAACAACGAGGGCTGGTCAAAATTTAATAGGAACCCCATTTTTTATGCTGCTCTAGACACCTACAAACATAATAATTGGTCCATACAATTCCAAGCCGCTCATGTAACTGGAGAGTAAATGTTCATCCTTCCAGGTAACTATCTTTTTATGTCCATTTGGTTGTGTGGGAGTGGAAAATTACATACAATATAACAAATTGTTCATCTGGCAGATGAATAAAGTGGAAAGAATCAAATGGAATCGCTTTCATTTATTGGCTACGTGACCTCTGGCAAGTTACTCATTTTCTGAGCCAAACATGGCAATGGAATTAGAAAGAATCCGTGTGGAAAGTGGCCAGCACAGTGAGTAGAACACGGGTACACAGTCAGTGGCCCTGCTTTTTGGTCCATGTCCACAATAGCTGTAACTGTTGTTTATTGAAAGCCTGCTATACATCCAGCCAGGTGTCAGGTAGCAAGAGAACTGCAAGGAACAAATAAAATGAAATGAAAAAAACCGCCCTCAAGGATCTTATGGTGCAGAAGGTCAATGATTCTAGGAGGCAGAAAGTGATAAACCTGAATTCAGAGAAAGGCAAGGCTGCTGTCAGCTTCAGGAAGCACACAGACAAGAGGATACTGAAGGGTAGCAGAATCTGCCACCCCGAAATGTACCACTTTAGCAGAAAGATTAGTTTGAGCTAAAGGCAACAGAAAAAAAGCAGATACTTCCCCCTATTTGCCTCAAAACAAGACGTAAGTTTGTAAAGTGGATCCACTTTCCTCTATAGCAGCAAGGACAGAAGTTCATCAGCAGAGCCAATTCAAGGCCCTTCGCAGCTGGAGGAACCTACCTAACAAACTTACTTATTTTCCGTTAGTGCCCCCACAATCTGCCACCCTAGAAACTCAGTCCTTTCCCTTTGTCTTGTGACTTCTCTAAAAAAAAGTCTTGTTCTCTTGTTAAAATGCTATGTAAGCCCACTCTTTGAGTTACCCATTGCTGAGTCTTCCCTTGTGTACACACGATGCCTAAGTTAATAAACTTCCGATTGTTTTTCTCCTGTTAGGCTGTCTGTTGCCAGTGTTACAGAAAGAAGTTTGGGGTCACAGGCACTGAAATCCCCCTGGCTCTAGCCAGAACGCTCTACCCTGGGTCTGTTTGGTATGGTCCCCCACATAGAGTGGACGCTTCGTAATTGTTGTTGGCAGGCTGTCTTGCTTCCCGGGGTTTTTAGAACAGTAGTCGTCTAAGAGAGGCTGTAATCTCTCTGGCCATGCCCTGGGCGAAGGGGAAGTGGAAGGAGAGGAAGGACAGAGAGAAATAGAAACAAGGCATTGGAGGCTGCCTCTCTTGATGCTCCTGGCTATATCCTGGCTCTAAAATAAGTCTCGAGGCTATTTCACAGTTTGAAGTGCAGTAGGAAGAGGTTAATTGTAGGCATGAGATGCAAACTTCGACCATATTGCTTCAGTCCCTACAGACAAAGTTTGGTGTTGTAAGAAATAGTTGCACTAAATTCTTCGAATCTATTGCAGGGATCCTGTGGTGAACATCACCTCTACATCACCATGTGGCCTCAGTTCTTTGCACCCCTACAGGTAGTTTCATCTTATCTTCTGCACATTATTTTCCGTCTGATTTTGTTTTGAGGACATTTGATGTCAAATGTTTAGCTCACCCCAGCAACTATACAGAACTATATAGTTTGCATTTCAGGACATTAAACCTACTCTGATTATTCCCCTACCCTTATTTTCCCTTTGCTTCTATTTTCCCAGCAATTCTTATTTATTCTTTTGCATTCTGTATATTTCTGTAAACCATTTGAAATCCTGGAACAAAGTTTTATACATTTAAACAGCAAGGGATTTGCTTTCCTCTCACAATTAAACATAAAATCCCAGGGCAAGAGGCAGCTTCGAGAACACTCAGGTTGTAGTTTTCTCCAAGGGAGGTCCTTGAACCACCTAATTCAGGAAAGACCTGAGGTGTTTATTAAAAATGCCCAGACCCACTGAGTTTGAATCTTTCAAAGTGAATCCCAGGATTCTGTGGTTTTGTAACCTAACTTCCCAGGTCATTCTTAGGCACCCCACAGTCTGAAGACTGTTGCACTACCCTAGCCTATCTCAATTTGTGTCTGCCTAGACAGCAAGGTTCTTTAGCTTTATCTGCAAAGAATTGACTGGGAAACAATTAATCCAGCTCCTTCATTTTCAGATGAGAAAATGAAGCTCATGGAGTATAAATGACTTGCTTCAGGTCATACCTTTTTCATACCCTTCTTCCATGCCTGATGTTTATTAGAAACTATCTTACCCCAGCCAAAGTCTCTGAGACAGAGAAGAACAAGTCAATGGCATTCGTGGCTTATTCTACCATTTGCTTTTGGCGAAAAGAGAGCCCAAACTCACAGCGCTAGAACAGTTACCCAAGGGCTATAGCTATTGTGACTCGTGGCTCCAGCTTCCTTCTGGCTTTGTTCCCAGGGTCTCCTCTTGAAAGTGTATTCAGGTTTCTTCCCCAAACTATCCCCACAACAAGGAGAAACTACTTGGGTTTGCTTCTTTTCTTACCTAATAAAGGGACTCCAAATGGGACCCAGAAGGTGACTTAATCAGCTCATTTAGCTTTAAGTTCACAGCAAAGGCCAGTAAAACTGAGTAAGGGTGGTAATAAGTTTCTACGACTCACTAAAGTCTACTTTCTGAGAACTAAAACAACCACGACAAACAAACCTTCATTCAAAGGAAAACCTGCTAGACACCCATTTAAAGTAGAATAGGACTACTTAAATAAAAAGTCCTTATTAAAACAATACTGATGTCTGAAGGTATAATACTGAAGATAGGGTTCTTCATATTTTACAATTTTGTAATAAGCGTGAAACTGAGAAGAATAATGTAAGATCTGATTAAAGTTCAGATTATTGCCCAAACACATGGATGTTAAATAAATTGCATTAGAAAGAATTACTCTTGCCCTTGGCTACACTCACACCTCCAAACAGAGTAATGTTGCTTGATGATCTCAATAAGTTACTAAACTGCCCTTAAAAAACTAATTTTGCATGAAACCCTGGAGCAAACACTTGGCAATATTAAGATGCAGATTTTCCATGAAACAGCATATACTTATTTTGGACCCTGCGGCTATAAGCATTCATTTGATATGCATCATAAAGTTGGCAAGCTGCCCTTTGTCAGGAACCCAGCAGTTGCCAAACATGAAACATGGAAAAACGATGGGAACTGGTTCCAGTGTTTCAATTTACAGCGCGGCCCTTTCTTGTTGCGAGTTAGTCTTCTGGTGATGTTCAGTATGTTTTGAGTGGCAAAGGCAGTAAATAAGGATGAAGTACCTTTGAATGTGATTTGAGATACATTCTGGAGCAGTTATCTAAAAGCACATCTGAGCCTCTACGTTCTTGATAGTAATGATTTATAGGTCTTCTCCAAAAGTGGATCTATAATGTATTTCCCATATACAGGGTAGAACATCATTAATTTTTATCGCATTAAATCAGGAACTTTGATAAAATTCAAATAAAATTTTCATATAAATTTTACCAGTATACTCTCGATAAAAAAAAAAAAGGTTTGCCAAGGGAAATGATATTTTAAATAAAATATCATCTTTAAAAACATCAAATGATCACTCGAAATAATTTCAACATCATGCATTTTCCATTAGAAAAATTAGTAATAGTTATATATGTTATCTTAGTAATTTTATCTATTATTTTTAAGCCTCTATCTGGCAATATTTTATTAACCTTTGTTTTCCTACCACTGGTACCTGAAAGTAACACAATTATTTTCTTTGGAAAATGTTCAACTAATTCAGCATTAGTCCAGTCACATTGTTACCACTTTTCCCACAAACTGTTTTTGTTGAGTGAAATTTTGCCAAAATCATAAGGGGGGAATGCACAAATATCAGTATATCTCCCAATAGGAATAGTACTATTTCAAATATATGTGTCTCTATATATCTATACACCTAAAACTCAATGAAAAGATAGAAATACTTGCTTGAGCATTTATCTGGTTAACGAGCTGGAAAATTCCAGCCTCCCCGAAGTTAACGCTTCACCTTTCCTCTCTGACAAACATTGTCAAAGAGGCAAAGTGAAAGAGCTGGAGTGCAGATTATTTCTGTGACCTCTGTCTCACATTTAGCATTAATGGTCAAAACAAGTTGCTTATGGAGTTTATCACTGACATTGAAAACTCTATAAGGGGCATGGGGAAACCTGCTTACCAATTCCAGCTTCTCCAACAATCCAGGAGAGGCGAATGAAGAGCATGACACCCCAGATGTTCAGCATGCATCTTACCTGTGGGTTGAAGGAGCATCGAAAGGGATGTGAGACATGAGAGTGGGGCAAAACCCAGCCCTGTCTGTAATTCTGGTGTCCAGGCTTTGCCAACACTTAAACCCCAAGGACACTGAACAAACAGATTTCATTTGGAAACGTAGGAGCTTTCTCACCAGCACACCTTTCACCCATCCAAACTTCACAGCGCCGGCTTTATCCTCCCCTTCCTTGTTTTCGGCTTCTTCATCTTCAGGCATCCCATCACCGTTAGCAACCCTGTCGGCCAAACCCGGCGCCACCGCTACGTTCTGCATTTTTACAGGTAGCAAAAACAGTATTTGGTCAATGCAGGGATCCATAAAACGTTCAAAGCCAAATCAAAACAATTGACATAAAATTTTAGAACACATGCAAAAGAGGAATATTCTAGCATTTGAATAAGATAATTATCTTTTTGCCCTGGGAGCTGATGGGTTCGTTTTGTGAGTGATTTCAGGCACAGCAAGACTGCAAGGGTGGTAAAGGAGCTTGGGCAGTTCTTCTACTGGTGAAAATATTACCTAAAAAACAAAAACGGTTAGATTTGGGTACCTTCAGAATACAAAGAGAACAGAGAGAAAAAGAAACTAAAGGCAGGGTGGTGGAAAGCCTATCAAAGTGAATGAGTCTTTGAGGCATGGTAAGAGGTTAATCTCATTGATGTGGACTATCTGGACTTCTTTCCATTAACCTCCCTGGGCTTCACTTTATTCATCTAAAATAATGATAATAAAACTTCTCTAATCATCATCTTTAAGAAGATTGAATGAAAGAACACATAGAAGCGTTTTCTTTAAAAACAAGAAGAAAAGGGTTACAGTTCTAAAAAGATTTAAAGATAGTATCTGGCGACAAGAATGCTATTCCTGTAGAGGAAGTTTCAGATTCGATATGTCTTTGCCTGAAAATTGCTGGATGTGCTGGTAGTATTGTACAAAGGTAAGAAGTCTCATGACTGACTGACTACTAAAAAGGTAGGCTGAGTAGAAATAAAAAGTAAGTTGTATAAAAAATGTCAAAAGCTCATTTATGGCTTTTTGTGACCTGATTTTGAAGACCTTCCTTGTCAGTAGGATAATCTGGATCTAATGGGGGAAGGAAATAGCTCTGTTTCTCTCAAGTTAAGAACAAATCTAATTTCTCTTTTAGATATGACTTTGAATAATTTCAGATGCACCCACTTAATTTAGCCTATCTGGCACCTACCTGTCTCCAATGGTTAGACTGAGTTACCCACTGAGTTCCCCCAAAACAATCTTTTCCAGTAAGGGGTGGAAACACTGGGGACATCTTAATTACCATTATTAAAGAACAACTTTATTCTATTTAAGTGGTCTAAATTAGTTTAAGGCTGGGATGATGTGTTCCCACATTCCTAGCTAAGAAGTCTCAGACAAGGACAATTTTCCCCCCTCTAAACTGGGACTGGTGTGAAATAAATATTCGGTATTTATTGTAAGGACTTTATTTGAAGGTGATCAAAGTTCTTGTCCTTGCTATGCTCAAGGTTGATTGCTTCTTTGGGCTTTGATGTATCATTAGCATACCCACTGTAAGCTAACTCTAATTTGGGCTGTTTGCTCCAAGTGACTGACTTCTCGTCTCCATGTTCTTCTACTTCTCTATGTAAATAAAGCTTTCTTCCAACTTTGTTTTCCCCCAAGATTTTTTTTTTGACTAGTACGACACTTGGGTAACCAGTGCAATTCAATGTGGTAAGTCATTGTATATTAACTGGAGGTTATGGGCTACTCCTCCTCAATGCCAAACAAGAGCCTACCATACAGCAGGTCATCAAAAGACAGTACTGAATCCATAAAGTGGATTTGAAGGCTGCCTGCTCTCTACCACTTAAGAACAGATGACCTCATTTCTTATCCATCCTTGCCTCCTATTTCTTTTCTCTTCCATCCCTGTTGCGTATTTCATTTCTCCTTGTTTCCTGTGTGTAACCCACATTTAAAAAGGAAGGGGGAAGAGAATGAATCTCAAATCCGATCATCTTACTGTTTTCCTAAAGCACTGGGGGTAAAATTGAGTGAAATCAAGAGTTAAAATTTAGTCGTGAATTACATGAGGAATATCTTAATTCTAAGTATTCTCAGTCCCTATTTGTACAGATAATTGAAAGCTGACATCATATGTTCACATCAGTGTAACATACAGATAATCAAAGTCCACAGAAATTGAGGCTGAACGAGCAGGGCAGAAACCAGTTATCTACTCCAGCTAGAGATGCACGTCATGTATGTAATTCAAAAATTTCTAGTAGCTCCTTTTAAAAAAGTAAAAGGAAATTAATAAAATAATTTGGGTTCAGATTTGGACCCTTAAATTTTAAAAATGTACTTAACTTTTGTACAATATCATATTCTTAATGTTGGCAATAATTCATTACTATGGTGGCATCCCACCTTGGAGGAGGAATCTGATCATGGACTGTTTTAATAATATATTTAATAATATATTTTACTTAGGAGACTTCGATAAAATATTATTTCAACATGAAATCAATAAAAAATATTAACGAGACACTTTACATTTGTTTTTCACACTATGTCTTTGAAATCTGGTGTGTAGCAGATCTCAATTTGTACTAGCCACATTTCAAGGGCTCAAGAAAAAAAAAAGAGCAGCATGTGTGGCTGCGGCTATTATATTGGAGCGCACCTGTCTATATACACTGCATTCTATTACAGATGGATGAAACATTTGAGGTTTTTCTCCAGGCAATTAAAAATTCGATTTTTTTCTCTGAATGGATTCTATCCTCATAAGGCAGCTGAGTGATTCAGATGGAACTTTTCATTTTCCGTAACTAGAAAATCAATGAGAGCACAGAATTGAGGAATGTGTTAAAATGCCCATGAATGTTGAAGAGATTATTTGGTTAAGAAATTCATTTATTTGAGTTGATTTGAGAAAAACTTTTAAAATTGTCAATATTCTAGTTAATCAAGATCCCATGGCCAGACTATCAGCAACTATTCATTTAGGGAGAAGGCAATTTCCTTTTCCTCGGTTAATTGGGGATCCCATGAGACAGAGCCCTAGTCGCTTGCTTTTTAAAGGCAATCTTGGGAATAAAACCTATGTTTTCTGATTAAACCTGAACTTCAGGGTTTGGTCTAGGAAATTGCTTTGCTCCTGGCTGAACACCGGAGGTAACTGTGAACCTTACATCCGGATTAATGAGAATACCAATGATCGTAAAAAAATATCTTACAAAATAGGCTAAAGGATGAAAAAGATATTTAAAATTTCCCCTTAAATGGACATTTCTATCTGGTAGATACCCTTCTGGGCACAGTTTAGCAGTTCTTCAATTTATCACTAGGACATCACAATATGAAGCAAAAGGAATAGTCTATGAGGGCATGTCAGGGAACTCATCATAAATGGAAGTTAGTAAGGCAATAATTTTTTAAAACTATTCAAAATAGAGTCAATGTAGGATGTTCAACTCTTTCTTAGGTGAATATGTTCAGCCTGCTAGAGTTTCAAAGTTTTTAATGTATTTATGCCATAGAAGGGAAAAAACTTTTAAGTGTGTTTCTTCATTTGACTATAAAGGACTGTAGTAAATTTATAAGTATAGAATCCATTTCCATTGCTTACTCTCTTAACAGGAGCTGAAAAATCACTGCACCATATAAACTAGGAGACTTGGAATCTGGTTTCAGCTATGCAATTAATTCAGGGTGTGTCCTCCAGCAAGTTACTTAACCTTTCCTGGATACTGCCAAGGAGGATAAATCCAATGGGTTTTCTGAAAATCTTACTTTGAAGTAATTTACTCTAAGGCAAAATCATTTTTCTATGTTTGTCATCTTCTCTTCTAACATGGCAAAGCAAAACCTGGTTTCACTCTTTAATAAATGCCTCCTTTGTAAGCCCATACAGCAATTATAAAGTCAACTTATCATCAAAGTACTGAAAAGACTGGGTTGAGGGTTTGTGGGCACTTGATGGCTGTGAGCTATAACCAGTGGCTGGCAGGCTTCTGGCTGGTACATGTTCTTGAGACCAAAGTCTCAAAGACTACAAGTTTTATGATTGCTGCCTGAAACCAGTTTTTTCCCTCATACTTTGAATTAATTTTTTGTTCACACTCCATTACCATAAATGATGACCCACCACCTTTCGTAAATGCATTTTAAATTGCATAGCTTTAGAGAATGATTATTTATTTACCAAAAGTTTCACCTGTGCATTAAGTATTCAGAGAAGGTAAAATAAAGTGCATCAGAAAGAAAGAAAGAAAGAAGAAAGAAAGAAAGAAAGGAAAGAAAGAAAGAAAGAAAGGCCATTTCTCCCCTCCAATATTGATAAACTAGTGAAGCTTCAATCACATAAATTATTTTACTTAATATAAAATGTGTGATTTTACAGACCCCAGAAAAATGACACATACCTTTCTAGCTGTCATCAAAGAAGAAAGAAATAAGTATGTTTATTCTTTAAATTCTAACTAGATAATATTTGCTGCTATACATGTTTTTAGGTTTCACCCTTTAATCTCAGGATGATAGAAATCTTAGGCCATCATTGAGAAATAGCTCCATAAATATTTAGGACTGCATGATTCCCTCCCAATTGTTTTAAACTTTCTTTTATTATTGAAATATTTAAATATATGCAGTAGTAGGGAGAATAAATAGATCTCCTGTGCCTATCACTCAACTTCAACAATTATTAACATATGGCCAATATTATTCTACTTAAACGTCTTACAATCCTGGGATTTTTTTTTTTTTTAAACCAATCCCATTAAGGATCAGATAATTCCTAAGGTTCATTTCAGAATGAAAAGTCTGAGTCTAATCACATTTCTATATCTTATTGATCAACATTATTATGGTTGTACATTACTAGCCCTTTGCGATAAAGGGGAGTATTTTAAATTATGAAAATGAGGGTTTTTTGTTTTGTTTTGTTTTGACAGTTACTATAAACCATGCTTCTAAATTACTACCAATGGTCACAATTTATAATCACAGTATTTTTACTGTATCTGAAAACACATAGCTCGCATGCAAATTGACTTATATTTTTAATAACTTAGGCCAAAGGTGGCTATGTGTGTAATAAACAGCATTAAGAAGATAAAACCAAAAGATTCTTAATATTTTCCACATATACTTCAAGGGAACTCCTTCTTTACTCACCATCTATTACTGAATACTAAAGACTACAACTAAAACTTCTAGCAAATACTAGAATGAGTCTTTAGTTGCAGATTTTCACTCCAACAAATATTTTAGGGGTGGCCGTTGTCCTTACCTCAAGGCATTTATTGCCTCAATTTTCATGTCTATTTTATTTGGCTTGGTGATATTTCTAATTTTGGATATCCCCAATTTGAATGCTGAAGTTCCAAATTTGAACTTTGAAACACTTTAGAAAATATTATTTTCCAGAGAATGCATTTGTATACTTTTGTTTGTCTTTTTACAGAATATAAGCATTTATACATTGGCTTAATGTTTGTTTATTTGTTTAATGTTTAATGTTTTGTATATTTGACTACATGTCTTTTATTTCTACCCATAACAATGTCATTTGACATATAAAATAAAATTCTGAAGAGTAGAAATCAAATCTCTTTAACTCACTTTATACAGCAGCACTTATAAATAAAAGGCTAATAAATGCTTTTGATGATGACAATGAAAAGAGACCTACAATTAATTCTGTAGGAGAAGCAACGTGATCTTTTGGCACAGTCCCCAAGAAAGGAATCAGAATCTCCTGTTCTGCCCATCACGACTGAAATACAATTTCTTCTTTGAGCCTGAATTCCACTATTTCCTGTAGCTGTCAAGTGAGCTGAGGCAAAGTGCTATGGGGATGGAAAGTACTGATAAAGAACATGGACTCTGGAGTCATGCAGACATGGGTTCAACTTATTAGACACATGACCTTGGCTTCTTGACCTTGGAAGTGTATTGACTTAAGTTTTTGTTTTCTCTTCTAAAGGATCCATAGGATTTTATGAAAACTTTGCTATCTATAAGATAGCAATAATAACAGTACCTACCCTGAAGGGTTGTTCTAAGGTCTGAACAAGAATTTGCCAAGTGTGAGCACCCCGTCTGATACATAAAAAACTCTCAATAAAAAGTTTGTTTTTACACCAGAGTGTGTGTATTGGTTTTTATTCACAAATTACTTTTCCTAATGCTTTTTACTCACAAATTACTTTTTGTCAATAACAGCCTATTGGCCCCAGTGTGAAGTCATTCCATTGTCTTTGTTTTGGAAGAGTTTGTAAATGGTTGGTTTCCTTAAAAATAATATTTCTATCTTAATTTTTATAGCATTTTATACTCTTCATAGACAGTTTATTTCAATGACACGAGAATGCTGACTTTGACAGAAAGGCTGTATATTTTCCTGATTTCTATATGATTATATTTTTCTGAAATGCTAACAACAATGTGGTTAGTAAGGCTGAAAAGGAGTTTCATTTTGGTTAACCCTGTAGTTAGGAACTGTGTATAAAAAGGTGGCCAAAGGATTATTCTGGACACTACAAGTAGAATTATTTTTACAAAGTAAAAATACCAGATTTTTTTGTCAGACGTCCAACAATCATTATACATGTTTTGATATGGAAAGAACTCCAATGTATATTATTTAGTGAAAACAGTGGATTGCAGGACAATGTGTAAAGTATGTTTCAATATGTGTTTGTAAAAAACGACAGACAGAAAATTAGATAGGAATATAGATACTTATAGATATATTTGTATGTTTGTATAGGCATAGAAAATTTCTGGGAGGATTTATAAGAAATTGACAATAATGACAGTCCTGCAGAGAATAATGGGAGATCTATATTAGATAAGAGACATTTCATCATACATTTTTTAGTAGTTGTTAAATATTTTATCAGTGTATATTTTGCTTTTTAAATAAAAATCAGCTAATATAAAAATTACCATCATCATCATCAACAACCATTTACTGGGTTTCTAACCATTGTAGGCAACGTACTAGACTTTACATGCATATAAACTCTAGTATTTACAAACATCCTACAACAGCAGTTGAAGTTAAGTAGCTTGTATAATATTGCAGAGAAAGTAAAGGATGGAGTCATTATTTTCCTGCTTTTGACTAAAGTTTTGTAAATCCATGATTCATAGCCACCCGTATAGGCATTTAGCTCTTTACTACGTAGAAAATGAAAAGATTTCTTCAACGATGATCTCAAATCATCGGGATTACAAATTTTGTCAATAAGTATCACTCCTAGAGTTTCAGTTAAGGTAGAGACTTGAAATAATGTCTTTCAAACCTATTTTTCATTTCAACTATTAGGAAAACGTTTTCATGTAATTTTTTTTCTGACTTGGAAGTTATAACAGGGATTTGCACAAAATACAAATAGGTTCTGTCTAAATATGTTCTGTCATGTAGTATGAATGTATCATTCCTAGATGGCTTTTTAAAGCATTAGAATCATGGGTACAAAAAAAATGTCACTCGTACTATGTCAATTGCTTCCCACTTTTAAATTGTTTAAGTAAGCATTATCATTTATAATTTTTTACATACAAAATCTATAATGTGTCTGAGTATTATTATACAATGTTTGCTCTATTGATTTTTCCTAGTTGTAGTTTGAGGGACCACCATAAAAATGTCAAGGGCCAGAGGAGGGAGCAGCATAGCTACATTCCACTATAGATCTTTATCTTTTATGGTTCTAAGCAGGGGAAAGTAGAATCAAATTCACTAACAAGGAAGAAAGAGATGAACTGAAGAAGGCCTGGATTGTTCATGTCTGCTACCGAAGGATAGCACAGAAGTAGAACATGTGGAGAGGTGAACTGGGCCCTACAGTTTTAGAAACACTAGAATATGGATTCCATGGTTGTATTTGAATTCTGCTCCCAATTTAGCTATGTGGATATCACAGTACCATTTAATCAAGATGAGGTATCTTGGTAAGTAAGGGTCAAATTACTTATTACTTATTACTTATTACAGCGGTAATAAGTAATAAGTAACAACTTATTGTTACTTATACAATAAGTAACAACTACTTTTTAGTAGTTGTTAAATATTTTATCAGTGTATATTTTGCCTTTTAAATAAAAATCCTTACTTACTTGGTAAGTAAGGGTCAAATTACTTATTACTTATTACAGTGACCTATTACTATACTCATTCATTCAGAATGATTATTCAGGGCATTGGGCCTAAACCTAATTTTTTTTTTTTTAAAATTTATTTATTTATTTTAGAGAGAGAATACGAGCAGGAGGGGCAGAGAGAGAGGGAGAGAGAATCTCAAGCAGATTCTGCACTAAGTGCAGAGCCCAACACAGGGCTCAGTCTTACGATCCTGAGATCAGGACCTGAGCCTAAACCAAGTCGGAAGCTTAATGGACTGTGCCACCCAAGCACCCCAGGCCTAAACCTTATTTTTAAACTATTTAATTTGCTATTCCTTTGTAGCTGAGAAAAAAGTGCTTGAAGTCAAAGTGCAGTCCTTTGTCTCATTTTATCTTTTCAAAAAGAATATGATATTGCAAACAGCTGTGTAATCTGTCAATTGCAGCTATTGCATTTCTACCCCGGTCATTCAGATGGCTTTTGAACAACCAACCCGACCATTGTTCCCTGAGAGTTTTTCCTCCCCTAATGTAAAGATTGACATAAACTGTGGCTTTGGAAATTGTAAATAAGCTACGTTTCTCTCAACACTAGTCCAAAGAACAATGTGAGTTTGCTCCATTTCCTTTTTAATGGAATTGGAGTTTTATTTTGTTTTGTTGTAAATTGGGGGAGGAATGTGAGTGAGAATATTTAAATTTTGATGGCAATTTTATGAGGGATGCAGCTTTAAAAATTATCATGTGTAATGAGGTTGATTATGGTGGGAGAAAATTTCAGGTCTTTTTAAAAAGACTCATTTTCCTTCTTCAGAATAAATTGAAACCTCTTTATAAAGCCCTAAATTTCTTTTTCTGCCTTTCCCATATCTTGAAAACTCCTTGTGCTCTCTTCTCGCAACCCACTTCTCCCTCTTTTCCTTCTCTCTTTCTCTCTTCTTTCCTCTTTTCTACACAATGCAAAGTGGCACCGCAGTCTGATTTCAGGAGCTTCAGATCAACCCTCTTCTCAAAATTCTTAATGGGGGCTGCTATTTTTTTCTCACATTGCTAACTTCTTTTGATGAAGATGCCGAATATCCCAGATAAAGTCTAAATCTTATATCTGTAAAGAAACCAGCCATTCAGCCCAGTGTTGCCAATATGGTACATGGGACAAGTAAGGCTTGGTGGGGAGAAGAGATAAGGGTAGAATTCACAGCATGGGCTCCCCTCAGGAAGTCTCTCAGTCTCTGGTGGTAGGATGCAGAGTCAGGGACCCTGGGTAATCAGGGGAGTAAGTTTTAGAGATGGGTATCCTTGTGGAAAGAAGAATGAACAGAAACTAAAGGGAATTTTCACCTTTACTAGCATCTTTCTTGAGAGCAATATTCCTAGACTCCCCAGAGTGGGTAATCATTTGATTAAAAAAAAAAATTGTTGAATGAATGAATATGAAAGGAATTGTTTCAGTCAATTTTTTCTTTTACCTCAAAACCTGAGCAAAAGTAAGCTACATTTGGGTATGTGACAGCTAATTATTCTGTTTAGCAAGTAGTTATACCCATAAAGACTGATATTCATTCCAAACTGTGTTCCAGAAGAGCAAGAAGATAAAGTGCTTCAACCTATTTTAGAGCAAGGTATAGAAGGAAAAATCTACTGAGTTTATAACTGATTTGCTACAAGATTAGAAAAAGTGCTGCCTCATGCTTCTAGCAGATTTGGGAACCCAGGCTATATTGCTGAAATAATGAAAAGTTTAGCCATGTCTGTTGCTTCTGTACTTAAATTTAATTTAGTTACTTTTACATGCTTAAGTGCATTCAGGAGCCTCAGGCAAAGTTTTGAAGAAGGGATAAAATGCTGAATCTTATAAATCTTTGCTCTCTCTTTAAAGAATGTAAAATACCCATGTGCTCTAAAGGCTGGAACCACAGTATTAACTACAGCAAGCGCCCGTGATTTTTTCTTTTTTTACAACTGTTGTGGAGGCATTAAAACTAAGGTGAAACCAGCTTCGGATTTAGCTTGACATGTTTAACCAAGTGTGCATTGAGTAGATGATAACTGTAAACAAGATACAACACATTGCCTAACTTTCAGAACTAATTCTTTCGTTCTCTGTGCTCAGTCAGTGAACATTCATGGGACACGTCTGTGTATTATCGGGAACTAGGGACAGTCATGTCAGGAAGAAGGGTGGTTCGGAATAGACCTCACCAGACACTGTGACATTCAGAGCATTATTAAAGAGCAGGAGATCGCCTGAAGGAGTAAGGGGAGATACTTGCCCGTGCCCTGAAACTTACCTTTGCAAGTTGCTCGTGAATCTCCAGCAGGCTGGGTCGGTTGACCTTGGGCCCGCTGACGCTACCCGTGTTGCGATAGTACTCAATCTTGGGAACGGCATCCACGGTGTTGTGGCCGAAGGTTTGTAGGTAGTATGTGTTTGTGTGAGAATCGTAAGCATGAAAACTGGCATCTGTTTTAGCGTTTTCTCCATTTTGGAGGAAACTGTCATAACACTCCTGATTCCCAGGCCTAAAGCTGATTCTGAATCTGTTCTGGGTTTCATCCCCAAAAGAGGTTTCCTCATAATGTGGAGGGTCGGCATTGTTATCCACAGCTGCACTGCTTTCATGGCTCTCGTTTATGACATTAACTTGAAAGCGATTGCTATTACTGGGCACTGAATCCAGAAATACATTGGAAGAGTTGTTCAGAGACATCTTCCAAAGTGGATTTTTTTTTTTTTTGGACCAAGCTGTCTACTTTATGGTTGCTTTTTTTTTTTTTTTTAAATCTATGTCTTTTCTCCTCAAAATAAACCCTAGGTGTTTACATTAGGGAGCTCCTCGCTTTTGTTTTAGAAGGACTCAATAAATAGATTCTTGATGCATTGTCTGCTATACAATCTTCAGAATGTTCTTCAAAGCTGCCATTGAAAAAGAAAAGTAAACTTGTTTCAAGAAATATAAACACACTTAAGTAGGAATGGGGCTATGAGGCAGCAGTTTTATATCACAAGACATACAATTTTAAATTCGTTTCATTAAAAACTATCCGTCCAGGAACTTTAGTCACCTGAGCAATTAAATCCCATAATAAATAACTGGGGAACTGCTTCAGCAAACAGAATTTTCGGTGCAGTCATTAAACCGTTATCTGTGTTTGTAGTATTTGCTTAGACTCAGTGCAGTTGGATTTAATACGATTTTAGAAAAGATATAACTCTACCAGCTGAATACAGTAAGAACTGACAAGAATATTCTTAGTTCTGTCTGAAACACAGTTCATTGACGTTACTAAATGTTGAAACTGCAAAGTATTTTATTACTGATATGAATACATATTATGTGATGATTTTATTATATGATGATTATAAAATTTTTAAAATATTTTTAAAACTTCTAAGAAATACATGCTATTAGTTTATAACAATATATCCTGTGAGGAAGATGGCTCTGTAAATTCTTGGATCTTTTACTAGCCTTTTATTTGCTCATACATTTGTATGTTTTACAAATGCTATCATGGACTCTTTAAAAAAATATGAGTATTCAGGGTAAGGAAATAAACCTCAGTCCTTAATAAAGTTGTATGCTATATTTAGGTAAAATAATCGTGCCCTATTGATTCCCTTTAATGAAATAGTCTCAAATTCATTGAGAAGCTTGTATTTGACCATGAGATAGACTACATAATCACTTTACAATCCATGAGCCCATCTTAGAACATTCTTTAACTAGAATAATATTTCTTTATTGATACCTTAAATTTTGGCTTTTTGGAAAAACAAATACAAACAAAAACTTGCCTCTCTCCTGAAGTTCTTAGGCTATTTCTTTGAACTAAAAAAAAAAAAAAAAAAAAAAAAATCTTAACTTCAACTTGCAAATAACCTTTTATGGGGGAAATTATAAGTGAAGCAGTCATCTCTTTAGTTTTTATAGAATATACCACTTCTCATCATAGTCCTCGACATCCTTTGCCTTTACGCCACTCCTCAGAATCCACTTTATGACATAATATTAAGTGTGATTTTTACCCTACCCAGAAATGTTTAACTTACCACCAGAAGAAGGAATCTTCTTCTCAGGAAGTGTTACCTGTTTCAACATCGCCCAGGCATATATGGGGCAATTAGCTTTCAGCCCAGAATCGTAGGCTTCTTCTTATTGGTTAGACTCTTCCTTGAAAGAGATGATTGGGCAGCGATTGGTGTGGAATAAAACTGTGGGCACTGCCCAGTCATTAGCCCTGAGGAAACTTAAGTACCACCTCAGCTAGTAACGGGTAGTAAACGATTAATCCATTTAGACAGGAAGTCACATAAAGTTTCTTTAATTCATAAGGGGAGGTGGATTGCTCAACAGTAATCATCCAGCAAAATATAAGCAGTGCTACAGTTGTTTGGTGCTAAATAAATTGAATCCCATTGTCTTCACATGATTCCTGGTGACCTCCTATTGTTTAGCAAGTACAGCAAAATCTAGGCTTCCAGAGAGAATTTCTACACTTTTTAACCAGAAGATGGTATTTGAGATCATTTTATCTTGCTTATAGTAGATATTAGCTTAATTCTTCTCTGCATAGGAAGTGAGCAGATTGAATGTAGAATCAGTGATTTATTGAAAATATTTCTACCTAGTGGGGAAACTGTTTTAAGCAAGAATGAAACTGTGGGTAAGTCTCCCAGTGGCCTTTTGGTCTCTACCTGGTAAAATATTTATATCAAACCCGGTTTTTTCGTTTTGTTGAGGGAAAGGTTTTGCTCAGATCTGTGAGGGGGTGATTATTAAGACAGCACAAACAATTCCTCTGTTTACGTTCTGTCATTGGTTTGCAATCGGGGCGATTGAATGAATCCTCCTGGTCTTTTGTAAGAAGCTATCCAAGCGATTTCCAGCTGCCTGGGCAGCACGGTTGTAGCTTGACACAGGGGCTAGGAGCAAGACTCTGAAATGTGTATGCTCAACTCACATCCCAGCTGTGCCACTTCCTGTGTGAGCTCTGGCAAATTCGTCAATCTTTCTGTGCCTTGACTTTCGCATCTGTAAAATGCAATTGTGGATAATAATGTTACCTACCTTGTTGTAAAGTTATCGAGGGGATTAAATGAGTTAATTTGTGTGTTGGATTTAGATCAGTCCTGGTTTGTACTTAAGCACTTTTACTATTTTGGAAATATTTACAATTGACTGATGAGTTTTACTTAGTCACATCTAAGATTCCAGGGTGAATCATTAGAGATTGGGAGAGGTACTATGCCTATTAAGTAGGAGGAAAGGTAGGTGGGTGAACAGATGCTGGATTGTAGAAAATGGTCTGCAGAAACCTAAGTAAAACCCCTTAGATGCTTTTAGGCAAATGTCATGCTAACCCATCAGGCTAATGTCATGAGGCTGTTTCAGAAATAGAGACAGAATTACAACTGTGTACCACTAACTCACTCTGCTCGTAAGTACAAGGCATTTATCTGTTCAACAAAAGGTTCTGATTCCCCACATACAAGGCATAGGAATTATGCTTTTCAGATTCAAATTCATTTCAGATTCATCTTGCTGTTGCTATTATTTAGAACAGCTAAGATAGGGCTGGGACTCAAAACAAGCCTTATTCACTGGCCCTGGATGGAAGCTGTGAACTCGGTGTCAGTTACTTCTGCCACCCCACCTTTTACTACAACCATTCCCTCAACCTCCTCCCTCTTTCAGGAGCCCACTTATTTATTCCTTAACCTTTTTCCTCTGCCAAAGACTGTGCATGCGTCCTATAGTGGCCAATTTCCTTTTTCCTTGCTGCTTGCCTGCCTGACTACAGTGTCATGTGAGTTAGTTTTAGTCTTGGTCTTACATCAACCAGACATTTTCATTCTAAGCCTTTTATCTCTAACTGTGAAATGAAAGTCTTCGTTCTCTATTAAGGGGATTCAGACGTTCTGGAGCAGATGGGACATGGTTTGGAGGATATGGATGAAATTACACCATCCATAAAGCCATCCTTGAAAGGTAAACCCAATTTAGGCTTTTCAGACATGTGGGTAAGGTAACAGGAGGAAACTGTCTGGAGGTATGCTCCTCTATTTTAACTCTTGTCTTTCCTGATGGGGCTCTAAGGAAGGGGCAGCTAGAGGATGATCTGACTATGATATTGGACATTCCTAGAAGAATTAGCATTTCATGAAGTTTCCATGATGTATCCATACTGTAACTGTTCTTCATATTTTTTATATTGTTTCTGGCTCTGAAAATATAGACACTGACCATTCTTTCCCCTACTGCCCCCCAAAAGTCTAAGGTGAACAATAGATCATGAATAAATGCCATGGATGAAGACACTTTTGGTTAAAAGAATTTCCGTTTAGTGGGACTGAAAATAATACTATGGTGGAATTGATGATATCTGAAAAGCTGGTGAGTGTTGAACTTTCAGAAACAATGCTCATACTTCATAAAGTTTTCTTGTGTTTTGGGTTCTAGGATCTTCTTTTTGAAGTAAAAATCTGTCCTTGTTATGTTCCAGTCACCAAAATGGAGGGTCTTGTTGGGTGTCTTCCCTGGGGGACAAATGGTGCATCTCACACTTGGATCCATATCTTAACAAGTACTTTAGAAGCCTGGGTCACAAAGGAGATACCTAGTGTCCTGGGCACACGTAACTTTCAGTGTGTCCAGCTGACTTGGCTCAATGAGATGTTCTTGGACAAAACTACTAACTGGCTATAAGGTGTCGCAGGCTGACACTCCTGTACCTACTGGGGTTCAGAGCTCCTTGAGGTGTGGGTTTGGTCCAGAAGATTAACAAACAACACAGATGTGTTCTAAGTCTACTAGGACATGGAAAGTATCAGGAATAAGACAGCTTGTTTTGGAGTGCCGTAGACTTGAGCAGTAACCATATTTGTAAGCTATATAGAAATGAGGATAGTGTCTCAGAGTACAGCATGATGTTTACAAACAATGTCTCTGACATTAGACTGCCCACCTTCAATTCCTAACACAACCACTCTCTAGCTTGATGACCTTGGGAAGTTATTTAATCTCTCTCAGCTTCAGTTCCTCATCTGTGACATTAAGATAATAGAATGGAAATAGTAGTGTTGAACTCAAAGGATTCATAAGGGTATCAAATCACATAATAAGTGGAAAGCACTCAATTTAGGGCTAACTCTTAGTAAATATTAGTCATTCTTTTTTTTGGTATGTTTGGCAGTTTTGTGTTCTGGTGACACAAATATTTTTGTATTTATTTATCTCCTACTATATTCCTCCATTTGGTAATCATAAAGAGTCAGAATTTTGTAGTTGGAAAGAATTTTAGAATAATATAATTCTATCCTTTCATATATCAAATGAAGAGAATGAAGATTGAAGAGGGAATAACTTACACTAAGCCATTGGTTCTTGAGGTTTGAGGATCTCTGTTTCTATTGCCAATGAGGGTAATAAATAATGATTGCAAGGTATGTTTCAACAGTGTTTTATGGTTTTCAAATTGCTTTCACATTCATTATACATCACTTTGTCCTCTCAACATCCCTGTAAGATATGCAGGATAGGTTTCTTTATTCTTGTTTTGCAGGTGTGGAAAGGTGCTCCTTAACTAGCTTTCTAGGTCATAAAGCTAGTTCTTGACTAAGTCAACATTAGAATTCAAATCACAAGACTTTAGACTCCTAACTGAAAAACTTCTAATGACATCTCAAATCTTCATTCATCTCAGATCTCTGGATTTCCAGATACGTTCACAGAGTTCATAGGGCACTAGAATTGAAAGGGGCATTAAAAGTTCTCTGATTAACCTCCTCACTGAAGTCCATACAGATTAGATGACTTGTCCAACTACACATGTTTATTGAATTTACTGAATGAAATGAGCCTCTTCCAGTATGTTCAAGGAAATTACAGTTGTATATTCCATGTGTCCCAGTGGCATAACCCTAAAAATCCTAAAGGTAGAATTCTCACGCAAGTGCATATTCAAATGTCCCTTTATCAAACTCTTCAACTTCATCTTCCCATGTAGAGGAGGGCATGCTACTATATGGGTCTAACAGGATTTTGAAGCATCTGATAATAAGAAGTCCCAAGAAGATACACAAAATCCCAACAAAAGCAAAGCCAGTTTTTTGCTCCAGAGTCAATGAAAACGCTGATACTTCGTTGACACTCATCTTAGCTGAAGAGTTGCCACAGTAGATACTACTCATTATTCACTGTCACATCATTATGGCTCTTCAGAATTCCTGCTGGAGTCCCCTCTTGGCCTAGATACAAAATTGGACTCAGTTTAGTGTTATTCATGTATGGTATTGAGCAGGTAATTGTTTTCTAAAATCTGGCAGTTTTCAAACCCTCTTGACTTAACTCACAAAAGACATGTGAAAACATCAGAAATGGATCAGGATCAAATTGGCACTGGAGATGCTACTTTTCTTGTAGTAATTACAGAATTGCCTTTGTGGATACCTGAAACTATCTATATACACTAAATATAAAATCAGGTATGAAAGTGAATATTCAAGTAATTAACCCTAGAAGCTTTTGATTCATTGTGAGATGGTTAAGTCACTGCTTCCTTGACCTGAATTTTTACTTCATTTTTGCATGTGTAGATAACACCATAAATAATCATAGGGTGTGAGCTGGTCAAACTCTCTAAGGTCCATGTTTTGAGGTCTATCTCCAGTGCCATTTTGTCTGATACAGATTCCAATCCTTTTAAATAGGTGTAATATCTTCTCTCTTTTTCATTCTCTTAGCTTTTAAACTTATGTAGTTGTGTTTTCTTTCCCACTACCACTACATATGCTAAATTTTAATTTCTTAAAGAGATAAATTGTGTTTTTAAAATTATTTTAATAAGACCTGTACCCAACATAGCATCCTGGAAATAGTAAGCAGCAGTAGCTACGGATCATTAACCATCTCCCCACCATCCCCATTAGCTTTTAGCACCCTAAATAAACATAAAACCCAAGTTAAACAGCATATTTTCTATAAACATTCAGCTTCAAGATGAGCTCCCCAGTTCTCTTCCCAAGCAGATTCCCAGTCCTAAGCTCCTTCCGTACTGAGATTCTAAAACTACAGCAGAAGTGCTCAGAAAGTATGTGTTGGATTGAAACAAAATAGATTTTCCCATTTGATGTCTTAATGTTAATTAAATTAATTAATAAAAATTAAGATTAGTTAATTAAATCAAATGGTTACTAACTCATAGTCACCCTTCTTGAGGGGACTTTTACCAAATAGCTTGTCATCCAAAAACAGAGAATAATAAATTTTTTGTGTTTGCATTTTTATTATTGCTTTTTGTAACAATTCTTGAGAATTACTTATTAAAATGGCTGACCCTTCAGGTTTTTTTGGATTCAATTTTCAGGAAACAATTGATGTAGAAGAGGTACTGGATGTAAGGAGTAAAAGGAAGTAATTAATAAGAACAAACTTGTAGCTTTCAAAGTTATTCACCAATGAATAAGCCAGTTAATATTAACCAATATCTTATTTTGTAATAGTTTGGATTACAAAACAGCTTTATCTTCAAACCTTAAGTGTCAGGAATATTTAATACATTCTGTAGTATGCTGTTATTTGACTTGTTTGTTTAATAAAAGGAAAAATATTGTTTCCAACTTCTCTGTTAAACTTCTTTCCATCAAATCATTTTTTTCTGTCCTAATATGTATATAGTAATTATACTCTAATTTTTTTAAATTTAGTATCACTTAGGTGACTCAGAGTGATTTTTCTGATTAATCTCTTGTACTATTTATCCTGTGGAAGACATGAGACTGGACTGAATATCTAATGACCTTGGGACTTAACAAGAACTTTTTTTCTGAAGAAATCTCTTCTTTTATTGCTTTTGTCAGCTAAAGGTCTTTGGTTGAGATCCATTTATTCTCTGGTTCATTTGCTTGACAAGTGGAGAAGCTGTAAAGCAGGATGTTTCTACTTTGGAAATGTTGAACCAAACCTTTGTTGTGTAACTGACTGATTCAGCCAAGTAGCTAGTTTGAAGTATTTTTTCACTAGAGTCATGACCTTGCTAGGTTATATCACTTGAATATTTCAGAGGACATGTGGGTACAAGGAGGCAATCAACCTGGTTTATTGGTGAACACTGTGGTGTGGGGTGTCTAGGCTCCCTTCAATGGAGGACTTGTTACCCAGCTGCTGGGAGTGTTGCCACCAGATAGTCTTCAGCTGTAGCCCCTTTCATGGGGAGCTGCCTGCCTCATGCAAGGTCACTTCTATTCCTAGGACAGACCATTTTTAATGACTGATTGATGCAAGAGTAAAAGGCCTGGTCATCTTGACTCAAAGGAGCACAACTCTGAAAGACCATTCTAGATCTAGAGTTGTACATGGAGTAAACCAAGACAGTCACTGCTTCCACATTACAGCTCAACTTTTGCCCACTCCTGCCTACTTCCCCACTCTTCCGCAAGTGTTGAGCCCAAGGGTACTACTTAATAAACGTTCTCACACTAAACTCTGCCTCAGAGTCTGGTTTCTGAGGAACCAAACTTGCAACAATTGGTAGCATAAAAGTTAAAACATCTGGGCAGTTTTAAGAATCTGTACATTTTTCAGCTAGTTCGTTTTGCCATTATGTAGAAACAACCTAAACTGTGTATAATTATGATATTAGTTCAATTTATTTATGTGTTTTTAAAAATCATAATGCAGACAAAGACACAAGGTCATAGCTGATCATTAGAAGAGTTAAGTCCGTTAGCTCTTAATGATTAATCCACTAATCTCTGTTATTCGTATTATTATTATTTTTTTAAGATTTTATTTATTTCACAGAGAGAGAGACAGAGTGAGAGAGGGAACACAGGCAGGGGGAGTGGGAGAGAGAGAAGCAGGCTTCCCACAGAGCAGGGATCCCGATATAGGGCTTGATCCCAGGACCCTGGGATCATGACCTGAGCTGAAGGCAGACACTTAATGACTGAGCCACCCAGGCGCCCCTGTTATTCTTATTAAAACCCATCAACTGACCAAACAGACCAAAAAAAAAAAAAAAAAAAAGGCATTTTCTAGCTGTAGCAATATAACACTCAACTCATTTATTGCTATTAAAATGAAAACACAGTATCTTCTGAATTTGAGATAAAAAAAATCCCTTATTAAATTATCTAATACACTAGATATGCCTTGTTCTGAGAGTCTCAGACAATCTGTGAATTACTTTCCTTTTTAATGGAAAAATAACTAGTTCTCAACTACTGATTATAGTTCCCAGCATACCATAGGTATCCCAAAAAATATTTGAACTGAATCAAAGTAAATTTATTGAAAAATATAATTTTTGATGAATAAAGTTCTGGTTTCTGAAAATCTGATTTTTAGGCATCCAGAAAACATGTCAAAAATGTTTAACATTTAGTTGAAATGAATAAGAAAACTTTTGTTTGATTTAAAAAAAAATTGGCCTTGAAGATAAATATCAAAATTCAGCAGCTCAGAGTTCAGTGTTTCTTGTTCATTTTTATCAGATTGATTAATAATAACATTCCCAGAAAGATTCACATGATTTGTACTCTAAGTGATTCCAACCTGTAAGGGAGAGGTCTATGCACAAATAGGAAGAAAACAGCATGGGTTTCTACAAAGGCAATAGAAAGGATGAGGAAGTAAACTTGCATTTAACATATACTGTATCCCAAACATTAGCTTCACATCTGTTATTTTATTTAACCCCCATAATAACCATACAGGGTTAGTATTATTATCTTTAACATCTTGATGACAAAAGAGATGCAAAGATTAACAAATTTGGAGGGAATAGAGATTTCACTCATTTAGGGATCAGGAAAGTTTTTCTTGTAAGAGATTGTATTTGAGCTGAGTCTTGAAAGACAGAAGATTTAGATATGTGAGGAAGGAAACAACATGACAATAAATACAAAGGTGGCAAAGTGCTGAATTTGTTCAGAGGCGCAATTTGTTCAGAACAATTTGGCACAAGTAAAGGGGAGTTTGGGAAACAAAGCATTGGAAAGGTAGGTTGAGACAAAATGTGAAATCTCTTGACTGTCAGGCTAAGACTTTGCAATTTATTTGCCTAAAGGCTGAGTTGTTTGATGATGAGGACAAAATAGACAAAGATTTCAGGGAGGGAGCATCATGGGAAAGAAATGGTCCAGCTAAGAAGCAATTTGGGCTTGGACTAACAAAGTAGATGTGTGGGAGAGGAAATGGGTTTGAAAGATATTTATAAAGATATTGGGGATTGTTTTGGCAAATGATGGAAGGTAGCGGGCCATGGAGAGAGAGAGGTATCAAAGATGACTCCACTCTATTAAGCCTGGACAAGTGTAAAGATAGTGATTTCATTAACCAAAATAAAGAAAATATGAGCAAAGTGTAAATTTAGAAAGTAAATGACGAGTTTAGTTCTGGTCTTAGTGAACTTATTGGTGTCCATACCTGGCAGTTTTAACAATAAGCAGTTTTAAACAAATTAACCCAGATCATGTTGTCCAGCATAAAATTGTTGGTGGGGAGACTATCTTAAGGATATTATTGACAAATAAAGCTTGTGTGGAAGAATGCCTCCGGATGAAGAGAGTTTAATACATAGAAGCATTTGTAGATCAAAACTTAAGACAAGGAAAGAATTGCTGAGTTTTGCAGAAAAGGGAAGAGCAAGGAGGACGCTAGCTGCTTTCAAATATTTCAAGTGTTACTGTAGGAGCCAGATCTACTTGTTCTGGATGGATCCAGAAAGCAATTTTAATGTAAACCCATTAAGGTTCTATTGCAGTCACCAAAAAGGATTGAAGATGAAAGAAGCCTAACAATGAGCCTCAGAGAATCCCTCTCTTACAAGAAGAATGCAGGATCTGCTAGTGGAGCTGTATAAGGAATGATCAGAGTCATAAGGGAATCTGTGGTAGGAAGTTCACTTGGAACAAAGGAAGCTAGAGTTTCTAAAGGTGTTGGTAAACAGTGTCAAATTCTGCAGTGGTGATGGAAACTAAGTGCTGAAAAACAGGGCCTTGGGTTTGGCATTCAGAATTTTTTCATCATTTTAAAAATTTCGGTTGAATGTCCATGAGGGACACTAAACTGAAGAGGGTTTTGGAGTGATGGGTAATGAATAAATGAAGCCAAATGATAAAAGAAACTTACAAAAAAGAGTTTTTACTTGCACAAAAATTTAAGTGCAAAAGTTTAGATCTAAAGACCAATTATTTCCAATAATGACATGATTCTATATTCAACTTTTAAAAGTAGAGCCAAGTAAATTCAGTTGCGGTTCAGAGAACTAGGAAATTTCCATTTGTAACCAAAAATTGGGGTGATAAAGAACAGGGGTTTTATTAATATCTCAAAAGGAAGAACTTGGACTTGTATATTTATTTTAAAATTCTACCTTATAGTAAAGATGAAAACAAAATACAAGTCAAGGTAAACAACTAAAGGGGTAGTATTTAAACGTTGAAAAAAAGTCTGGCCATTGCTGCAAGCTGTGTCTACACAAGCAAATAAATAAAAAGTTAAGCAATTGCCTAACAATATGTCCAGCAAATAGATGCTCTTGGTAATTTAAGCCATAGGTGTAGCAATTGAAAAACCAGTATTTTCCGGCCTAAATTTTACAAACGTTGCCTAAACTTCCCCTTTTACTTGCTGTGTGAATGAACAACTTGTCTCATTTCAACAGCAAGTCGAAAGTTTTTGAGAATAACATCAAAAACTAATGATGTAATGTATGGCGATTAACATAACATAATAAAATAAAATAGAGTTTTTGAGAATATATTGTTTAGTGCAATGAGTTTTGCACCTTTCTATTGATATAGAGCATAATTTGGTAAAAAAAAAGTATTGCTAGTAACAAAATACTGTTAAAAATAAAGGGAACTCTCCAATTACAATATTGACTTCTTCATAATAAGATATCTGGAATTACTCAACGAATGTGGATAAAAGATACATTTTCATTTTCTCTAATGTGTGACAGAGATGGAAAAGCAAAACAAATCATTAGGTTCTGTAAAACAGACATTTTAATGCCTACCTCAGAAGGAAAACATCATCTTAATATCTTGTTTACTGGGAAATAGAAAAATGAGAGACATTTAGACCATGAAGTTACAAAACCAGGATAAATAAACCCTGTTGAGAAAAAAGAAATGAATTTTCAAAAAAAAGAGTAGATGTAAAATTGTGTGGTAGAAGTTATTTTAAATATGCTACACCACAAAAAATGGATAAGAATGTCAACATTTAGGTACTTTAGAAATGCGCAATTGAGTTGAAAGTACACCATTTCCTTCATGGCAATTGTCAGGAACCGGGATTTTTAAGTCCTGATGAGTCATAGGATTGGGCCAATGGTATACCTGTAGACCAAAAGGCCAAAATCTCACTCAATAGCTTTGTAGTTAATAACCAATAAACAAAGTCTTTCTATGATCAGTCATACAAATCATACCATTGTGAGTATTCAAGCGAAGATAACAGTATTTTTATACTGTTTTACATATATCCTGTTATACTGTTATATATTGATATATATATCCTTTCATACACACGAATGTTGTATGTGATTTTTTCCTTCTGTGAATAAGTTTACTGATTAGAAATATAAAATTTTACTTTTCAGAAACCTATAGTTTGCATGTCACAATGAGCAATTACAGAAGCCAATATTGAAAAGAATATGCCCATAAAAAAAGAACCTCCTGTATTTTATTTTAATCAATAGGTTTTTTTCCTCTGGTTTTATTTATCTATTAATGATAGTTCAAACAGTATACTGAAATAACACTATTATAGTGGAATATGGTAATCTTGGTGAAAAGTATTTTGATACTGGATATCAGATATAGTAATCTTTAATGCTAATAATACGAATACTTGTGATTTCATGAAATGAGACATGTAAGAAAACCCAGGCTTAAAAAATAATGAATCCTCCCATACACACATATACACATCCCCCACAGAATATCAAGGTTATTAAATCCCATTCAAAGTAAACAGGGAAAATCCCGTTATTCAGGCCACTTCTGCACAGAGCTAGTTAATCGTTAGGAATGGGATGTGTTGGAATTAAAGGAAAACCTTAAATTACAAACCCAGATGTCTTCATCATGATGAAGTGCATAAATTTCAGGCCTTCCCAGAGATCCAAAACCCCAGGATCTGCCAGAATCCCCACCCCCTTCGCCTCCAACCTTTCAGATTTCAACCTTAAGAGAATCTTCACGTGGCTCCCAAGGACTCTGACATTGGATCTTTTCAAAGCACTGGATATCTGGTCTGAAAATTTTCAAAATATCTCACTAGAGAAACCTGGACTGTCATGATCGTTCTGCCTTGTTTGTCTCCAGTTCTGTTTGGACACATTAAACTAAGGAAGCATAGAAACCTCCTACAAAACATTACGGGAGAGGCATC
Organism: Mirounga leonina; assembly: GCF_011800145.1. Classification (NCBI taxonomy): domain Eukaryota; kingdom Metazoa; phylum Chordata; class Mammalia; order Carnivora; family Phocidae; genus Mirounga; species Mirounga leonina. The sequence continues at coordinate 24,388,849 of NW_023270839.1, read as the reverse complement.
AGAAAGCTAACTGCAAACACAAAACACATTTTTTTTTTTCTTTTATGGCACCAGCAGCAGCACCAGCAGCGGAAACATCAGGGCTCTTTCCTCCTTTAGAATCTGAACTGACCAGACCTGCAGGCTGCATCCCTCACCCCCCTCCCTTTCCCGCTCCCTAGCTTCAGAAATACAAGAGAATGAAGACTGGCTTCTCATCCGGACCTTCACTGGAACCCTGTCAGTTAATGCGGAGGGCAGGGGGAGAAAGTTACTTCGCAGGCAGCGACGTCTCACCTTCCATGCTTGTTGCCATGGAGATGAAATCCCGCGAGTAGACTTAAGTGTTGGCAGGTTTGTCCGTGTTCGCTGATCGGTTCAGTAACAATGTAAAAGGCGTGCCCCAGGAACCTGCGTGGAGTCACAGGACCGTGGTTAGCGCTCTCCTGGCCTACGTGGGTAAATGTCTGTATCTGTCAGTGAGAGACAGAGGACGTGGGCGCCCGCGAAGTACGTGTGCGCGCGCTAGAGTATTTGCAGGAAAATGTGCCTGGATTTATTCGATGTGGCAGAGTGTAAATATTTGCGCGTGCGCGTGTATGTGAAGGCGTCTGTTTGTGAACAGAGAAGAGTTGGGAAATGAGAGGGGGAAGAAGGGAATGGGTCACGGCAGCAACAGGCTCTATCTATTCCTCAGTTTTGCTGAAAAGAAAAAAAAAATAGGTGCTCATTTTCACTCATATCACACGGCAGGTTAGCAATCGGAGTTCATCACCCAATTTTCTTCCTAAGGCAGTGGGGGTTTAATTAATTTACTATTAAAATCCTTGTTTTCCTCTGCTCTGCATCAGTAACTGTGCCCCGGGCATTTTGTTGTGCTCCTTGACCGCAGTCTCAGCCGGGGAGTAGACGCTAAATAGGTCTTCCCTCTCAATCCAATAAGAGAAAGACAAGAGTGAAAGTGTATTGGTTTAATTGGGGACCGCATGCGTCATTTGGAGTTATTTTCTCCTATTCTTCACCTTTTCTACGGAAACTCAACCCCATCCTGCCCTCACCTCCGCTCCCCCCACCCCGCTTTTTAGGGATTGGCGTCTAGGCGCTGACCATAGTGCTGAAAATTGCGTAGTAAGACGTACATATGAGCTAGAATACACCAAGACAGGAATGCTCCATAAAAGCCCAGATGTAGTTGCAAGGCACGTTTTCTAAACAGTATTCAGTACATAGACTCTAAACTTAAACGGCACTGAAAGCAAAGCAAAACAAAACAAAACAAAACAACAACAACAAAACCTCTTCCCCTCATCCTTACTTAGGGGTCTTGTTGTCCACTCAATTACAAGGGTCCAATTCTATTCGTGTTTGAGTACTATATCCAGAACCTTCAAACTGCAAACACCTGTAGATTCTCTAAAAACTTAATTATTGATCCTGTAAATTATTAAATTGTCAGCGATTGGGGAAAATGTAGATGCCGAATTGGGTCATTGTTAATATAAAAAATGCTGAAAGCACATGATTGTAAAGATGTGTTAGAATTCAATAATAAAGTGAAGACAATGTGTATGGTCATTTAGAGTATTTACTAATTTAGGAAATTTCATGGTCTTATAAGAAATAGGCGATGTATAAATGGGAGTTCATATAAGACTATACTCAAAAATATTTATTCTTTTTAATTAAAAACTATTAAACACCCTGGGGGCACCTGGGTGGCTCAGTCGTTTAAGCGCCCAACTCTTGATTTCTGCTCAGCTCATGATATCAGGGTGGTGAGATTGAGCCCCACAGTGGGTTCAGCCCTTACCCTGTAGCCTGCTTAAGATTCTCTCCCTTTCCCTTCCCCCTCAAATAAATAAATAAATCTTAAACAAAACAAAACTATTAAACACCCTATAACATAGGTGAACTGCCCACCAATGAAGAAAGTGGAGGAAGTTCTTCTTCCAGTAACATGTTCCTAGCCATGGCTTTATTGACTCTTTTTAAGCTTGCTAAGGGCTCCACCCTATTTTGGTAGTATGTGCTAGAGCAATGCCTCCTGAAACTTAATATGCATATGAATCCCCTCAGGATCTTGAAAAAATGCAGGTTTTCACTGAGTAAGAGTGAGTTTGAGTCTCAGATTCTGCATTTCTAACAATGTCCCAGGTGATGCCAGAGGTTGCTAGTTCAGGACCACACTTCAAGCAGTGAGGTTCTAGAAATACTGTATTCTGGCAATGCAGTCACTCATAGAGTATGGGAAAGGAGGTCGTTTTCTTCCATCTATTATTCTATGTATGTTTCTAGACTGTTGCAAGAATGTTTTATTCAAATAAGTTCAGAAGTTAACTATTTTATTCGCACAGTATTAATAAATCGTTTTAACTCAAACTGCTTATAAATTTGATCATTTGGTTTTGATTTTGACATTGTCTGAACACATTCTACAGTTTACATCACTCTATATTTCATACTATAACCTGCAATCACCCATTCTCTTTGCAATCCAAACTCAAGGAAAAAAAAACTAAGTTGCATGATTTTACTGCTCATGTATGGGCCCCACGCCAAGGATTTGTTGTCATGATTGGAGATTTTGACTTGTCAATTTATGACTTTAAGTATGGCTTCATACTAAATACTCATTAAACTGATTTTACAAATCCGAATGTTACAGATCTAATTCTCACCCAGTTTAGAAAGTGAGATAGGGCCATTGTTTCATAGATCATTTGAGTAAATGCTGATCTGTCATGTCACTGACATAACACATGTATAATTAGATTTTGAAGGTTCTTCTGGGTGGTTTTCTTCTTCTTCTTCTTTTTTTAAATCCATACATATATCAGTTGGTACAGTGTTTTTAGTCAATGCTTTTGAATTGATGCCAAAGGTAAGTTTTGACTATATATTAGGTTCCTTGGTGTTAGTGCATGATCTTGACCTTTTTCAAGCTGTATGAAAGGTGTTGATGTTCTGGAAAGTCTGCAAAGTGGCTCATTCAGGAAAACGTAATGAATTAAAAATCCATTATGTTCCACTTCCTTTGCTAGTTGCTGGGATACAAAGATAAACGATCTTTGGTCTCTGACCGTGATGAGATACATTGCAAAACAACATGGCAAGTCTACTAAGTTGTATAGAAGCACAGAGATTAATAATTTATATTTTATTTTCCATTGCCAAAGAAGTGATGAAGAATAGCAAAATAGAGAAAACCCAGAATACCTGCATTTCAGGTCCTTGTCAATGCCTGCTGTTCAATTTTTATTTTAAAAAATTGTTGAAAGCTATGAATGCTTTTCTAAAGCACATGTGGTTAATCCATACTTCTGGATAGCTATGATTTATTTTCAGAGCAATCCAAATTATTGGAAAGGTAAATATGTGGGTGCATTGTTTAGACCTTCCCCAAACAGAATTGCCTTTCCTATGCTTCTACATTATACTTTCAGCTTATATGCAAATATTCTGTATAAAACAATCCTCAGTTTACATGCCCTGCTCTATGTGTACTATAGGGTTGCTACTAAAGACTTGAACTTGCCCAACACATCACTCATTATTCCTTATATGAGATCTCTTTAAAAACATTTCTTTCATTGCCAATTTCATGAATTGAACTCTCATACTCCTCCTCCTCACTTAAACCATCCAAAGCTAAGTGGTGTGTTCTCTTATACAATGTGCATTATGTAATTGATCCCATTTGCCTTTTCTCTTAGTTACTAGGGATGTTCAAGTTAAATTAACAGCTAAAAATTAGTAACTGTGTAAAATATTAAGGCCTTTATATTTGTGTTTTTTCTCTATTGCCTTGACTACACAATTTTGTTTTCTCAGGTATTGGTATATTGGGATATTATTTTCTTTTCATTATCTGTTTTTTTTTAAAGATTTATTTATTTATTTATTTGAGACAGAGAGAATGAGAGAGAGAACATGAGAAGGGGGAGGGTCAGAGGGAGACAGCAGACTCCCTCCTGAGCAGGGAGCCTGATGCGGGACTCGATCCTGGGACTCCAGGATCATGACCTGAGCCGAAGGCAGTCGCTTAGCCAACTGAACCACCCAGGTGCTCTCATTATCTGTTTTAATGTGTGTCCTATATAAATGTCCTTACAAAATCAGAAAAGAAGTAAAGAAATTAAAAGTAAGTAAATAAATACATTTATTTTTCTACTTTTTGGCCAAAAATGTTGACTACTGTGTGGGTATAGGTTAGTTGTTCTATAAGTTTGTTTTTAACAAGATACTAAAATATAGAGAAAACAATCATATAGTTAGCTATGAAGACTATAATTTATTATGACTACATAAATGTTAAGCTAGCAGAAGAAATTTTTAACTTATATGACTACAGATCAGCTTTATTTCAAAACATTTTGTTTCTCTGTTTCTCTTTCTATATCCTAAATAGTGTCCTTTATATGACTAGGACTTTTCTTATGTCAGAGAGCAGAAGTGTTGATTATCTAACTTGCTGGAAGATGTGGCAACTACAGAAATTTGAAGAACAAGACAGCCCCACTCTTATGAGCATACTTCAGAATAAGAGTGTCGCAAAGGAACTAAAAGCAAGAATTTCTAACAAGCTGGCTCAGGATTCTTTTCAGAGGAAAATTTTGCTTGCTGTGAATTCTTGCCACCCTGGCTCTGGCTGACTTCTTGCTCTCAAGCTTTCTATGGTGGGATCATCTCTTGAACTTATTAGGCCAACATGTTACCTTCAGCTTTTCATGGAAATCTACATCTTGTCTGGCTGAAGTTTGATTATTCTTTCTAAACTAAAATGTCTTAAATGTAGCTGGGTCTTTTTATTTGAAATGTTGCTATTTACTAAAATATTGAACTCTAAAAAATGTATTAAAGATAAATATAAATTATTTTTGTTATAAACATCAAAAAATTAATCCAATGCTTATTTGGCTTTAGATGGTATGAGATAATTAGCTATATCCAAACATCACCTGTTTATCTTTAAAAAATGCATTTTTATTCTGAGTGTCATTTTTAGTTACACATGCCCTTTTCTCACATGAGTGGTTTTAATTTTTTTGGAATGTTAAGATTGATTAAAATACAGTAAGAAATATATGCCCTCTACCTGAAAAAATATGCAGGAAATTCTGCTCACAACTCAGAGCATCATGAGCCCTTGGAAGTCCATTCCTATAATCCCAAAGTAATCCAGGGAACGATCTAAAAATTTCCGCAAAAATGAATGGTCCATGGTCTTGTTCTCAGTTTTGCAACTAAAAATTGACTGGCTTAAAGTCCTGTATTTTTTTTTTAAAGATTTATTTATTTATTTGACAGAGAGAGACACAGCGAGAGCAGGAACACAAGCGGGGGGAGTGTGAGAGGGAGAAGCAGGCTCTCTGCTGAGGAGGGAGCCCTATGCGGGACTTGATCCCAGGACCCTGGGATCATGACCTGAGCTGAAGGCAGACGCTTAATGACTGAGCCACCCAGGTGCCCCAAAGTCCTGTATTTTTTTTAAGCACCATATTAGTTTTCTATTTTCTTTCCTTGGAGTTCTTTCTCTAGGTCATTTTACCATCTGATCTCTAGAGAGTAGCCAATGCTGAATATGCTGACATAGGATTAGAGTGTACAGTAATAGATTGATTAGATTTGGTTAGAAAATGATGTGGGATTTTTGTCAACAGTGAAGAAATTAAAGTAAGTGGACTCATAAGTGAATTGAGCATAATGACACTTCAGTGTAGATAATGATCTAATGTTGGTCTGTTTGATGAGTACCATTGAAAATGAGATGTTTTGTTTTGCTGGTAAACTTTTCTGTAAAGAAAAAATGTGCTAAATGCTTCAGTTCAGAGTGATCTATTTGAATGAAGTTTCATTTAATTGGCTTTAATTTACAGCCCATAAGCCTTAAATTGTTTCATTTAAAGTGTACTTCAAGCCCTCTACTATATTTACAGTTGAATCTGCTGAGTATGATAGGATACGTTGGGCACAATCTCCACAAATGTGTGAGCAATAAACATGGTATAATATATGTAATTGGTTTATTTTACTGGGTTAAAGAAACAAAGAAACAAAAGGAGTGTATTTTGCTCCAGTGTATGTTTCTGTAATATGAATCAGTTAATATATAATTGGCAAATAAGTATGTCAATAGAACGTGGAAATCAATTGGTTTATATAAAGTTTTCCTCATACATTAGGGTTTGACTACCAAGTGAAAGCAGCTTAACCGCAAGTCCACACTAACACAGCAGAATGCAGTAAACTGTGGAGGAAACAGTCCTATACACATGCCCATTCATTCCTTCTTACTCTCAGCTCAGTTTGGCCACGTGCTCTGTCTTGAAAAGGCATACTTATTTGTTCTTCCTGATCTTTGTGCATTTGTCCCTATTTTCATAATTCAACCTTCCTTTACACTTTTTCTATCATTCTTTCCTAACTAAAAATTTTCTTGTGAGGTTCTAGATATATTGCAATGTGTATTTTTAACTTGTATTTTTAACTGCGCTAGATTTTCATTTTTTATAAATCTTTTTGTGGTGTTCTGGTTGTGAAAATGAATGGGTTTTATATTTTTCCCCCAACATGATTTTTTTCTCCTAAATATTTTCAGTTATTTTTTTTAATTGAGTAGGCTTTACTTTTTATTTTTATGTTTTGGTGGGGGGAGCAGAGGGAGAGAGAGAATCTTAAGCAGGCTCCACACCCAGTACAGAGCCGGTTGTGGGGCTCCATCTCACGACCCTGAGATCATGACCTGGGCCCAAATCAAGTCTGATGCTTAACTGACTGAGCCACCCAGGCACCCAAGTGGGCTTTATTTTTTAGAGCAGTTTTAGTATTACAGAAAAATGGATCAGAAAGTACAGAAAGGTCCCATATACTTCCTCTCCCCGTGCCCCACAGTTTCATCTATTATTAACATATTGCATTAGTATGGTGCATTTGTTACAACTGGTAAACCAATATTGATACATTATTATTAACTAAAGTCCATAGTTTAGAGTTCATCTTTGTGTTGTTCAGTTCTATGGGTTTTGACAAATGCTTAATGTCATCCATCCACCATTATAGTATTATAATAGTTTTACTTCTTTAAATATCTGGTGCTCCACTTACTTATTTCCTCCCCTCCCTTTCCACCCACCTACAACATGAACCTCTAGAAACCATTGATCTTTTTACTGTTTCTATAGCTTTGTCTTTTCTAGAATTGTATGTATGGAGTCATATAGACTCTGTTACTTTTTCAGACTAGCTTTTTTCACTTAACAAAATGCATTTAAGGTTCCCCCGTGACTTTTCATGACTTGATAGCTCATTTCTTATTTATTTATTTATTTATTTATTTATTTATTTAATTAATTAATTTGAGAGAGAGAGAGAGAGAGTGAGCAAGAAAGAGCACAAGCCAGAAGAGAAGCAGAAGGAGAGGGAGAAGCAGACTTCCTGCTGAGCAAGGAGCCTGATGTCAGACTCAGTCCCCGGACCCTGGATCATGACCTGAGCTCAAGGCAGATGCTTAACCAACTGAGCCACCCAGGCACCCTCATTTTTTTAATTGCCTAACAACATTTCACTGCATGAATATACCACAGTTTAGCCATTCACTTATTGAAGAACATCTTGGTTGCTTCCAATTTTTGAAAATTATGAATAAAAATGCTATAAACATTCATGTACAGGTTTTTGTGTGAACATAAATTTTCAACTCATTTTGGTAAATACCTAAGAGTTCGATTGCTGGGTTGAATAGTAAGATTATGTTTAGCTTTGTAAGAAACCGCCATACTGCCCTTCAAAGTGACTATATCATTTTACATTCCTACCAACAATGAATGAGAGTTCCTGTTGCTTCATGTTTTTTATCAGCATTTGGTATTGTCAACGTTCAGATTCTAGCCATTTTAATGGCTGTATCATGGTATCTCATTGTTTTAATTTTCAATTCTCTAATGATATAAGACATGGAACATCTAATGCTTATTTTCCATCTTTGTATCTTCTTTGGTGAGGTGTCTGTTCAGAGCTTTTTTCACTTTTTAATTGGGTTGTTTGCTTCCTTATCATTGAGTTTTATATATTTTGGATATATGTCCTTTATCAGATATGTGTTTTGCCAAGATTTATCCCAGTTTGTCTTTTCACTTTTTTAAGTGCTAGTTATTTTCAGGGGATAATTTTGTAGAACAAGATTTGTTCCCCCCCCCGCCCCGAAATGTGTGCATTGTTAAAGAAGAAACACTTGCATACTTGATATCAGATTTCTACAACTAAGCTAGCCAAATAAAACTCACACTTCTCATATTCTAAGTAAAACTAAACTGCATGAGTGTTTAGTCACTTTAGGCAACTATAGAAGATAACTAGAAAGGCCTACATATGGGCCTTCTCTTTCAATACTACCTAAAAAATCAGTAAAATAAGTTGAAGTTAGTGACTAGTGCATAAAAGAATACTTGAAAGTATGAAAATTTTAAGGAGAAACTATAAACCTTGTGCTCGCTTTGGCAGCACATATACTAAAAAAAAAAAAGGAAAAACTATAAACCTAGTGTTTTGAGGACTGATTAATTTTAATAATTTTTACATAATCTTTTTCTATATAGTAGTTCTTATTTGACTATTCTTAGATGATGCTCAAGCAATAAACAGTTGGGAAGAATAAGGTCTGATTTTTCAGAAATATTTTTGACACTGGTTTCCAGAAATATTAGGAGTCTAGATGTGGAAATCTAGGTTGATTACTTACAAAGACCTACATTTCCTCAATGACTTTAGGACTATCAGAACAATGACCTTGACAGTACTACCATGCAGTTTCCTTAATAATCTGAAAGATAGCTCAAGGCACTCACAACTGAGATTTGCTGATGAAGTCAAAAGATCGTTATAAGTTATAAGTATTTTTACATATTTACATATTTAACCTTATTTAGAGGCACAGACATTCCTAAATTCAACAGATACAATGAATGAATAGATGAATAAAAAAATGGATATAGTAATTCTTTCTTTTGTTTTGGGGCACCTCAGAATGTATGCTAAATGGCTTAGACACTGTGTCAAATATTATCAGTTGATACCCAGCACCATCCTTACCCTTCTCCCTGTATGAGATATTTCTCAGATTCTGTGGCCAGCAGTATTCCAACCTAAATTCTACCAATGAGAGGCACTGGTGTAAAGTTTAAGAGGAGGAAAAGAAAAAAAATCACTAATCTCACTAAACTTAGAGTTACCAGCAAGTGGCAGATGAGGTGTTATACCAGCAGTTTTGGGGTGTTAGGAAGCTCTGAGACTTACTTTGCTGCTACAGGCACAAAGATCATTGGTGATAGATTCTCCATGATTCCTGCTCTTTCTGATTTTTCAAACCCTAGCAATAGCTCCTAGACCTTTTTTCCCCCCAGCCCTAATTATTGTGTAAACCTCTAAGTCTTTGTGCATTAAATCTTACATGAAATATCTACCGTGTTTGGTTGGGTATTGGCTAATATTTTTAGCATGTTTAGTTTGTGAATGGAAATGTAATGACATGAAATCACTCTAGCTTACCATTCTGTAATACACTATGAAAAAACGTACCACATTTGTATACTACTGAAAAACCATTACTTCCAACAAACTAGGCTCATAAGCAGCCATCAGGAAGTTATTTTTCTCCCCAACTAAGAAGTTTGGGTATAGGCAGTCTGGGAGTTTTACAATGGCTCTGTAAGGTCATATGGGTTTCAGTCTCCTATTTTTCTGATCTGTCATCCTTAGCTGTAGCTTTTATCCTCATTCCTATTCTCTCATGGTTTCCAAAGGGATACTCCACCCTCTAGCCTCACAGGAAAGAAAGAAGGTGAAGAACTTGTTAAGAAAGACCCTCTGGAATCCCTAGTGTATTTCTCCTTACAGCTTCTTAGAGTTGTGTTCCAAGGCCACTCCCAGTATTTTAGCTGGGCACATTGCTACTCTAAACAAAACTGTGGTTCTGTCAGTAAGGAAAAAAGGGAGAATAAATACCAGATAGGAAATTTGTAGTGTTCTAGACCTTAAAGCAAAGGAGCAAACAAAAACCAATGTAAATGATGTCTTCAGAAAAAACCATTTTAAAAGTAGTGTTGTGTGACTACAGTGTAGAAGAAACTATTGAAGCAACTCAGTCATTTCAATAAAAATACTGATCATCAGGATTAAGTTCAGCTGTATATAAGAGAAAGACTCTACATAGTAACAATTTAATCAGGATAGAAATTTATTTCCTCCTCTCGAAATCAGTTTTGGGTGGGAATGTGAGGGTTGTTACTGTGGCTATCTAATGATGGGCTGATTAATCTATTAGTCTGTTTTCCTGTTCCATCATCCTCAGCACTTAGTTTCCAATCACAAGGTTACTTCATGGTCAAACACAGTTGCTATTGCTACAGACATCATTTCTTCATTTCAAGTCAGCCCACAGAAGAAGGCAAGGGAGGACAAAAGGGCCATTCTTCCAGTTAAGTCAGTTCTTTCTAAGGAACCTCCTATTTGGTCTTCACAACATTTCCCCTTATATTTTCCTGGTCAGAGCATAGTCACTGGTCATGCAGAACTGCAAGTGAGGCTAGGGGATAGGGGCTTTTATAAATAAATTTAAATAAATTTCTTTTATCAATCAAGAAGAGGAATATGGATTATGTTAGTTGTTATCTCTATCACCAGGATTTATAGGATTATCTTCAAATATGCAGGACAGCATGAGGATTGAATCTTATTCATCACTGTAAGAAATCTATTTTCTCTTCCAAATGCTGTAGTTGAAAATTGAGAATAATAGTTCTAAAAAAGGTAATTATTTAAATGAAAAACAATATTTGTTATAATCATTTTCATTAATACTCTTTAGGACTAAACCTAGAATAATTAAAAATATTACCATACAATACCCATTGCCTTGAACAGAGGAAGCCCAGTTCATGGGATTATTAAAGAATAGGGAGCAACTATTCCTATAGGCAGGAAAGCAGAGCAGAGACCTTGGAAATTGGCTCTCCTGATCCACCTTTTAGTGGAGTCACTGGGGTGAGATTGAGGAAAAAGCAGGGTGATTTAAGAAATTAGAAAGTGGGCAAAAATTGAGACAAAAGAAATGTCTAGGAGTTATAGGAGTCTTTAGTCTTCAGAGAAAAAAATGTCCAAATATTGCTTACAAAAATCAAAATTAAATCTGTTATTGGGTGATGACCCTGGCATTGTAAAGTTGAAAAATGAAACAGTTATCTAAGGAATTCAAGCAAAACCCTTTGCATTATCTGAATTATTTGAATAATTGAGGTGAAAGTGGCATTTCTGCTTGGATTATTCAGATAATTGCCTTAATTCCAAGATTCATTTTGTTGGTAGAGACCTTTCCTTAGGATGTATTTTTAGAATGCTAAATGTGAAAAATTAGACTTCTAAATTAAGCAGAGCAATGGAATGAGGGAGGGTGAGAGGAGAGAGAGAGAAACAATGAGAGAGGGGAGGGGAGAGAGAGAGAGAGAGAAATATAAGTAGTTCATTGTCAGAATAAATCCATACTTTTCCCCCATACTTTTTCTAATGACAATAACTGACATCCACTTTTTCATCATAGAATGAACTTCCATGATGAAAAAAGGAACTATATATGGATCTCAGATTTGACCCATAGTATTTCTTAAAGCTATAAATTCCTTTTTGGGTTTCAATTCTTTAAATTGTGGAAAATTAGTGGTTCCAAATTCAGCCATTTAATTTCATAAAGCCAAGCAAATTGACTTAAAAATCATACTATACTTTCTGTTTGACTTCATATTGTTGGTATTTGCCTTCAATTCTTAAAAAAAATTAAAAGGATAATCATACCTAAGTTGACACTCCATTCTCTTCTTTGGTAATAGAACCCTGGGCAGTGAGCCCAGCTGAGAAATTATTTGCCCACCTTCCCTATAGCTGAGTGTGTCCTATTATTAAGTTTTTACCCATGATGGGAGTGTTGTTTGAGACTTCTGGATAGGATCCCTCTTTTCTGGGCTGCTTCTGCCCTCCAATGAGGACAAGATGCCTAGATTTCGAGTAGCCATTTTGGGCCATAGGGCAACCCTAAGAATTGGAAGCCACACACAAGGATGGTGAAAGATTTAGAAGGAACCTGAGCCAAAGATGACCATACCTGCTCTATGATGCCTACTTCTGCACTGCTTTTACTTAATGAAGTAGTAACTTCTATTTTGTTTAAGACACTATTATTTCTAGTCTTTATTACTAGCAGGTGAACACAATTCCTCAATAATACACATATTAAAGTATTTATTGAAAATATTTTGGAATTTTAGGGTTAAATTTCCAGATATGTATAATAGCCTCTTTCAATCCACCCCTCCCTTCACACACACCTCCCCCCCCTCCCCAGTTTGTAAGAAAGAAAACTAAGTGGTTCTGTGAAGTTGTACCAGTTATACGTTTTGGGCAGTTGCAAATAATAACATTTGCAGTGGGAATTGTGAGAAGATAAAAACTAAAGCATTACTCAAGATTTTTCAGTATGTATAAATAGACTTAAAAAAAAAAAGCAGAAGGAAAGAAGGAAGGAGAAAGGAAGGACAACACAGAAATAGAATGTAGTAATAGAATGTTAATATCAATTTTTTATTTTTAGCAGATTTAGCTAAGTATAATATTGATAGCAAGAGAGGAAGGAAACATTTATAGAGCAATCTGATGGAGTAGTATTAATCATTTTCTCTTTAGAAGCTGCCCCAATTCTCCCCATCTTTTAAAGATCCAGCTCTCCATGAAATGCTCACCAATCCCTCTGCAGTAATTAACCTTTGCCCTTCGTTGCATTTATTAGGGCCAGGACAAAGTTACAGTACGGGAAGTATTTGTCTTAGGCACAACATTTTAAGGGGTGCCAAAAAGCTCAGCAATCAAGAAAAATATTTTGATGGAATATTTTAATTAGCACACTACAGCAAGCAGATCAGTCTCTTGGTAAGTAAATTTTTTTGTAAATAAAATTTTAATTATGCTTCACATTTATCTCTGCTATAGCACTCAAATAGTACTTTTTATAAATGTTCTCTCCCAACAGTGTTATATGCATTTTCATATTCCTCATGTGCCTACTATTCTGTTTTAAGCGTAAAGATCTCTTAAAACATATTAAATTCCATCTATTGAAAGATTTTGCAAGAATATACTGTATCAGGGACAGCAGGATTACATTTTCATCATTAAATTCAACTATAGCAAAAGAATAATAGAAGGTGATGAATGTTTTGGAAGTACTTATAATTCAGTTCTATGGGAAAATCACTTAACTTCTTTTTGACTAAAACCCTGCTCAGCCTGGAGAGATAGGGAATTGTACTACTACTTTATTTTCATATAGCACTTTGCCCTACATAAAGTGCTTTCTTTTAATTCTCATCTTAACCCTGTAAAGTAGGTATTATCATCCTTATTTATTACAGAAAGATTGAGAAGTTAAGTGACTTGCCCAAGAAGTTACAGGCAGAAGTGGCAGAGCTGGGGTTCTAACCCAGGTTTTCTGTGTCAAAATCCAATGCCTTTCTGCTTTTCCAAATGCTAAGTCTTGGGATTGACCGAGGAGAAGTAACTCATGCAGCAGCTACAACAGCATGTGTTGCGTTTATGAAATAAAGTCAGTAGCACCCAAAAGAGCAGTATGTTACCAAGTGTATTCCTCAGGACTAAAACTGTTCTGATTTTTATGTGTGTATGTTTGCTGAAGTAGCTCAACTCTTCTGTTCCAAGGTATTTTTTTTTGCTGAGGGAAGAAATCTACATAATTAAAATGTCAAAGAACGGGGGAAAAATGAGGAAATTATGTATTACTTGAGTATTAGTTTCTAACTACCACTTTAGCACTAATGTGTGTGTGATATTCTGCAAAGCATGTAAACCATATGTGTTTGCTTCTTTATTAAAAGGAGCATTTGGGAAGGTCTTTAAACTTTTCAGCTGACAAAGGTTATTTATTTATTTTTTAAGATTTTATTTATTTATTTATTTGAGACCGAGAGAATGAGAGACAGCATGAGGGGGAGGAGGGTCAGAGGGAGAAGCAGACTCCCTGCCGAGCAGGGAGCCGCATGCAGGACTCGATCCCGGGACTCCAGGATCATGACCTGAGCCGAAGGCAGTCGCTTAACCAACTGAGCCACCCAGGCGCCCCGACAAAGGTTATTTAAATGTGAAATATTATTACAGTATTCAGGAGTTAGGAGTTGATTAAGTTTAATGGGTTACTTTTTCATATTTAGGGGAAAAATCTAGGACTATATTTTAAAACTCCATATGGTAATTAAATTTGTTTGAAAGCCTATTAACTTAACTGCTTCAAATATAATTTTCATCAACATAAACACAACTCCAAACCAAAACGTCCATTATCGGCCAGTCTAGTAGAAGATTTCTTATTAAAATTATAGATTCTCCTCATTGATTGCTGCCCAGAGAATTCAAACACTTCAGTCTTCTTTTTGTAAGCTGATAGCGGAGTTCTAAAGGAAAGCCTCCTTCTTAAGAACAACCAGAATTCAAAGAAATTCAAAGCTATTCATTTTGGTGAATTGCAACCTGTCATCAATAACTTATTTATTGAATGTCCACAGGGTGCCTAGGCATTGAAGTGGCAAGTGATTTATTTGCATTATTCAAAGGATTTCTAAGGGGAGCCTGAAGATTTGCAGACGTCTTTAAAGATGCAAAGTGTATGTGCTTCTTTTAATTTAAACTGCCCCTACCAGGAATGAATTGAATAGTCTGGGTTTCAGAGCCCTAGGGATTTCTAGCACTCAGAGCCGACTTTTGTAAGCGAAGACCCCACTGGGTGCCAAGCGACGTGGGGCTGGTGGTCAGAACATGGCCCCACTGGGGTCTTCCGGACAAGTCAAGCCCTCCCCGGGCTCAAGTAGGGCGGACTGCGGCCATGGCGGCCCTGACCCGCCGCCACCCCATCCCTCCCCTCCTACCCCTCCACTCCCACCCCCCATATCAGGCTCACTCCCTCTCCCAGTCTCCGAGCTCCGACCGGTTCTCGCGAGATCCGGGCAACTGAGCGCTCGGGGCCTTTTCAAATCGGGATCCGTTACCGCTTTCCCGGCCGCCGCCATTGTAGCGCTCGGAGCCCCTGAGCGCAGGCGGCGGAGGCGGAGGCCGCGGTAGCGGGATGGCGGACGCCGACAAGCCCGAGGTGCTCGGGACCGCCGGCGACGACAGTCCGCATCAGCAGCCCGTGGAGCAGCCGGGCGAGCCGCGGCGAGAACCGCACCCGCCGGAGCCGGAGAAGCAGCCGCCGCAGCACAGCAGCAGCTCCAATGGCGTTAAAATGTATTGTCTTTTTCTCTGGGGACCGGGGCGGTGTGTGTGGGGGCGGGGAGTCGGCCTGTGGCGGGGGGGCGGCGAAGCCGTCCTGGGCCTCGGTGAGGGATAACCGCCCCCGGGCCGTGGGCGGCGGGAGGAGCAGGTGCACGCCGGGCCGCTCCCGGGCCTTACGCTCCCGCCCCATGCGGGGGGAGCCCGGCTGTGAGCCCGGCGCGGACGCCCCCCCCGTTTCCAAACCGAGACTGCGGGTCACCCCTTCTTCCCAGACTTCAGCTGGAGAACCTTGGAGCAAAGCTCCGCGGCCGCCTTGGTCTGCAGGAAAATGGTCCCTCTTTTAAAGCCCAGTACTGTAGTTAGTGTTCATCACTAGGGAGTAACTAGGGATGACATCATCGGGCATTTCCTCTTAACTACCGAGAACGTATTTAAAAGGAATATTCCCCCTTCTCCCGGCCTCATTCTGAGCTTTATAAATTCAGCGTTTATTGTTGCTTTCCAAAGTATATGTTAATTTCTGAACTGATACATGCCGAGAGGAAGTTTAATAATGTGCTGTTAGCCTGAATCCATTGTTTTATTCTTGAACTGGTAAGAGGTTATTCTGAAAGGGAAATGTGCGTGGAAATCTTGCTCCGCCCCACTCCCGCCCCTCAAATGTTTAAGTCGTGCAGGTTATTTTTAAAGAACTCATCGTGTGATGGTTTGTTCTTAATTTTGGTAAATTGGTAAAATAAGATTTTTTTTTAATTGAAGAAAGCCCGCTACTTTTAAGATTGCCCCGGTCATCAGTGCTTATAAAGGATTTAGTTGACTTGAATCCATAATTTCTAGTTATAAGAAAATATTATGCTCCCCATTGTTCTTGTTATGTAGGGGATATGAATCAGGCATTCTTTTGCATGTGCCCAGCTCTTTAAACTTGAAGTTGAAAGTATGTTAATAATTTAGCCAAAACATCCTTTTCCTTCTCTCAGTTATGCTTCAGAGTAGAAAGCAGTGAACATATGGTCACACTAAAATAGGAAAGAGAAATGTTCTTTTGTATAAAATGTGTAAAGCAGTAGGGTAAGACCTGGACTAGTTTGTGTAGGGGTTGAGTGCAGATAAGGTAGCTGTCCCAGCTCAATTATGACACTCTTGTTCTCAGTTGGGTTTGAATAGCATAAGTTGCATCTAGGCAGAATAGAGGTGCAGGTATAAGAGATTCAACCTCAGTGGAATTTGTTCTTAGGTGCAAAGTGGTGCACCTCAGTAACTGAGCTGCTGGAAAGTGAGCACTTTCTATCATGCCTGCAAAAATGTTGGCTGTCTGGGATTTGGCATCATAAATTCGTATAAAAAGCATTGCAATGCTAAACTTAAAAAATGTGCCTTTTGTTTATATCTAAAATGGGCTTGCCACCACCCTTTTCTCCTGAACAAAAAGTACAGCCTTGAATTACAGAGAGAAGCCCTACATACTTGGGTATGGTTAGTATAATAGTGGCAGTACAGGTAAAGCTGGCATCTAAACCTCCCAGAACTAAAAGTCTCTAATCCCTTTTAAAGTCTCATTTTGGTTTACCTGGACAGGAGAGGACAGAGGTGGGAAAAGAATGTCTTTCACTTCCAATTGAAGATGAAGAGAATATAAAGTCAAGAAATTAAGAAATGTTACTAGTAAATACAAATGAAGATTCTTTCGTATTGCTTATAATTCATCTCTTGCCCTTCCTCTTTTCCCAAAAGTTGAGTAAAGATGCAAATTTACTCTCAAGGGTTTCTTGTACTGTCAGTTCCATAAGAACCATAATATATAGTGGTCCAGCATGGGTCACTCATACTGAATAACTAGGGACATTTACCTGCATCAACCTAACAACCTTTTTTTGACTCTAAGAACCAACAGGAGTAGTTAATAATCCAACACATAACCCTTGAGTTGATTACCATATAGTTTTAAGGATAAGAATTCACAGAGATTATAAAAATTACCAAATATTGCCTTACTTAGAAGTGAACAGAGTGCCACTTACAAAGATTGAAATGACTTTTCTGAGGTTAATCCATAGTCATTGAGGATGGAGACCACCATGTCTTATTCATCTTTGTATCCTCAAGACCTTTACTTTAAAAGGCCCAGGAAATTTGTTTAAGAAATGCAGATGTGAATTTTTGTGATCATGAAACTTAGGCACAGAGGATTTCATGGGCATGTTCACATCTTTTGACAAGAAATCAAAGGTGTTTTCCTAGGCTTCGTCTTTTTGTTTATGCCAAAATGTTTGTATTCCAACTCTCCTTTTCTTAAGTGACAAGGAGGAAAAATAGCAGTATTGTTACAACTCTTTATTAGTTCTGTGTGATTAAGTAACACCGTATATAGAGATTGAGAGTTACATTAGGGTATAAAATATTGTGTAAAATATTAAGCATTGAAGCAAGGTGAAGTGTTTGAAGTAGAGTAGTATTTTTTTTTTTTAAATCATATTGGGAGTAAAGAAGGGAACTGTGCTTAATTTTAGATCTCATACTATAGCACTGTTTTTAAAATCATATTAAAACTGTGTTTCCTTACTTGATGTTGAGTATTGATTTTTCAGAATTTTATATTATAATTTGGGTAGGCATAATTCCATCTTAAGAGTAGATAACATTGGGTGGGAGGATGGGTTAGCCTGGTGGTGGGTATTGAGGAGGGCACATTCTGCATGGAGCACTGGGTGTTGTGCACAAACAATGAATCATGGAACACTTCATCTAAAACTAATGTTGTAATGTATGGGGATTAACATAAGAATAAAAAAATTAAAAAAAAAAAAAAAGAGTAGATAACATTTTCGTCACTTAAAATCGTCACAGTCTTTATTTCCAGTACATTAAGAAGGGGGTTTGTTTAAATGAATAGTTTGGGCATTATTACATGGAATTCTGGATATAGTGCCAATATTTGATATTATGTAGCATCATTTCTCTAATAAGAGTTTTCACATGTATCTTAACTGTCTATCCCATCGTGTATTTATGGCATAAAAAGAGATGAGGAATTGAATAATTAAAGCTTAGTTTCTTAATAATCAGACCATACCTCTAGCCACTAAACTGATCTGCCTTCCATAGATAATTTATGCATTGTAGATGAGCAGTGTAGCAGTATTTTTAATATGCTGCTAATTGGGAAAAACTTGAAGTAATTGCTCTCTCTGGTCATTGTTGGAATAAACATTTTAGAGAGGGTATCCTACCCTACCTAATGTTGCTTTATTATTAATGGAATTATCAGATTGTTGTAAGCAAATGCAACATTCATATAAAAATAGAAGAACATAGCATTTCAGAACCTTGTGCCGTTTTCATAATTGGTTTCATCCAGGAAGAAAATAGGTAGGAGAAGGCGCATTGAGCTAGAGACTATATAGATGTCTGCTTACCTGAACAGAGAGTTAGTTATTTTATAAAGACATTCATTGAATTCAGTCTACTATGTAAATGAGCTCTTTGGGGGGTTAAAAAGAAGAGTTCCTGTATCTACTGTACTCAGAAACCAGAGAAAAGGCCTCTGTACCTTTTGGCTGCATCTTGCCATTTTCAGAAGTGGCACACTGTTCAGACAGGTAGGTACTTGGTGGAGTTGGACAGCTGTGAAGACCACTTCTAGGCTGTGCCATTTCTGGTGAGAGAAGATGTTGGACAGGAAAGGTGCCCCTTTCGAGGTCTGAAGAGGTGGCAGAGCAAGTTTGGCCCTTAATGTCTCTTCCTTGATTTTAGCAGTTTTTCTGGCAGACAGCAGTACCATCTGTGCTCAGATTAGGATGGGTTCTTAATTGACTGTTCATGCATTCAAAAATTAGTATTTATTGAGTGACATGGTATGTGCAGTCACAATGCTAGATGCTGCTCATAGCAAAGCAGATAGTTTTTGTTCTTACAGAATTTTACATAGTATGTTTATGGCTGTGTTGTTACCTGTTCAGAAAAGTAGTGCCTAGAAAGTTCAGTATATCATGGAACAGATGACCACAATAAGTGTGTGTGGAGCACTACAGTGTGTAGATTCCCACAGTTGGTTGGCTTAGAAGATAAATTAGAGCGTGGATTATGAAGCCCGTTTTGTTGTTAGAATACGCCAGAGGCTTTAAAAGATTTGGATTTCTGAATGTCATTCCCAGAGATTTTTATTAGTATATGTTTGTGGAAAATTACTTTATTTATTTATATTTTTAGAGAGGGGGAGAGAGAGAGCCTGGGGGGAGGGGCAGCGCATATGGGGAGGGGCAGAGGGAGAGGGAAAGAAGGATTCCTAAGGGCCCCACACCCAGTGCGGAGCCAGATGCAGGGCTCTGAGATCATGACCTGAGCGGAAATAAAGAGTCGGATGCTTAACCAGCCGAGCCACCTGGGCACCGCTTGGAAAATTACTTTAAATTGAAGTTTTAATTAAATAGTTTTAGATTCACTAGAATAATTAGTGATTTAAAAGAAATCTATTGTTATTTCTTCTGTAAAAAAAGATTTTTTAAAAAGTAATTTTTAAAAAATTGCATTTTTACAATACATACCCAGATTTTTATCTGTAAGATTTACTTTAAGCATATATTTACATGTTATGGATGGTTGGTGGGTAGCATCATATAGTTGCATTATGATTGCAGTCTTATAAATTAAATATTTTTCCAGTTAGGGTCTCATTAAAAAGTAGATTTATAAAATTCTGATTTGTGTTGCCTTTATGTACTGCTTCCCATCTCCACTCCCACTCCATCCCACCTTCTAGGTAATAACTACCAGTAAAAATTGTATGATTCTATGAGGTACCCTATCCTAGTTTATAAGTTAATACACAGAAAATATCGAGTATGAAAATATTAGTATACCTTATCAATTAATTACATTGATCAAAATTGGGAATAGAGGGCGCCTGGGTGGCTCAGTTGGTTAAGCGACTGCCTTCGGCTCAGGTCATGATCCCAGGGTCCTGGGATCGAGTCCCACATTGGGCTCCCAGCTCGGCGGGAAGCCTGCTTCTCCCTCTCCCACTCCCCCTGCTTGTGTTCCTGCTCTTGCTGTCTCTGTCTCTGTCAAACAAATAAATAAAATCTTAAAAAAAAAAAAAATTGGGAATAGAAAAAATTTACAAGTCATATGGGAATGTATGCATATATAGATAATATAACTATGTATTTTAGTTATGTTTTTAAGCAAGGAGGAGAAAAGTTATGTGACGAAACTATTAACCTTAAGGAGATGGAACTTTTTTCAGGGTATCCTTTTGCAAATTAATTCTTTATAGAGTTCTGATTGAAGCTTCTTTAAAGAAGGCAGTTATATCTATTGTAGGAATAAAATCACCCGTTTTCCCCTCTTGCTAGGTTCTAATAATATTTATTAAGTAGTATGATGGGAAAAGCTGGGAGACTGGATGCTGCAGCTATTTAATATGGAAAAAAAGGACGATTGTTAAATGAGAAGTTTGGTAAGATGCCCAAATCCTTGCTTTGAAGTGGCACTGGGTAATTTCAAAGCAAGCAAGCTGACTCTTCAGCTGCTTTGCTAAGGTGTAACTTAATGGAGAGTTTTGTGAAGTGATAAATATAAAATATTTATGTAATGTAGGCTTCTATTATTAGAGACATGACTGAGGTTTTCTTCTTGTTTTGTTTTTAATTCATAGGGAGAATGATGAATCAGTCAAAGAAGATAAATCTGAATTAAAAGAAAAATCTTCAGGAAATAAGAAGGCCAATAGATTTCATCCTTATTCAAAAGACAAGAATTCAGGCACTGGAGAAAAGAAGGGTCCAAATCGGAACAGAGTTTTCATTAGCAACATCCCATATGACATGAAATGGCAAGCTATTAAAGATCTAATGAGAGAAAAAGGTAACCATCCCTGATAAACCCACTGTTGGATAATCTTCATATAGAAGGGGGAGGGAACTAAGTAAAAGTTTTTTATTCCCTTGAGCCACACAGACTCAAAAAATTGATTTTTGTTTATTTCTTGACGTGAATTAATCTTTTCCTTCTCTTTCACTTGACACAATTTCATTACAAAGTCATATGGATAAATGAAGTTTTTTTTTCCCATTTTAGTGGTATAGTAGTGAGCCAGCATATGCATGCCACCAAGAACTTTGTTAAAGTGATTGCTTTGTCTAGTTGAAGTTTTTATAGATTTTTAAAGGACTATTGCATTAGTTAAGCAATACATTTAGCGTGTTAAAGTATGAATAATAAGGTCTGATTATTTTTTTCCAAAAGCTGTTTTGTTATTATCTTGGTGGAGTCTGGAATCTGGCTGTGGAGTTCATTTTGTTTGCATTGTCATGAATGCCATGATGCTGTCTCTGCAGTTCTATATTAAAATTGCGTTACTGCTGTTGCAGTTTTGTTTTTAGAATAACCTGAAAACCTTCATTTTATATACATGGTTGGTTTTGGGGAAAAATAATTTTAATATTTGATCTTGTAAAAGTTAGTTTTGTTATCTCTTGAAAAATTGAGTTTCAACAGTCCTGCAAACTATGTACTTGGCTTTGAGGCTGATCTCTTCTAATAAATAAAAAAAAAAATTTGCATTGGTGTATCTGTTGTAAGGTGACAACTATTTGATTGGTTTTATTCATTGACTTTATTTAGAAAGTGTGTGGCTTGCTGTGAAGCATGACTTGTAAATTTAGTTTACTGATGGCAAATATGATTGAAGACATTCAGGTAGAAAGTCACCTTAAAACAGCTGTTGTGTGTAGGCGACCAAAGTTATTTGAAAAGTGTTAATGTTGATGTTTTTAATATGATAGGCTAAGGGACCATTTGTATGTATATGTGCATTTGTTCACCAACTATATCATGCTGGCCAAAATATGATCTGTAGTATGAATTAGGTTAATATGGTTGTTAGCTTTTTTTAGAGAACGTGGATGATGTACATTTCAGAAAATTAGTTAAATTTACATAGCCATTGATAGGAGGTATGTTGGTCTGGTTTTGATTGTTGGTGAATAATAGGTGCTTTTCTGTAGAGTTGTGCACAGGTGTGCAGTAAAGCAAGATATTGGTGTTTAAATGTATTGTTTCTTGGTATCTTCCTTTTGTATGTCTTATGTAGTTGGTGAGGTTACATACGTGGAGCTCTTTAAGGATGCGGAAGGAAAATCAAGGGTAAGTGCTGTGGGCAATATCTGCTTGAGGTTTAAAAGTTCCTCAGCAGTTTACTTTTTTGTATAATATTTGTACCAGTTTTTGGAAACTTAAGTTTCATTTTGTTTTACTTTATTATGCAAGCTTTGAGGCTTTATACTAGCAAGTCTGACACTTATCCAAACCAAACTAGCTGCCTGGAAGGGATGGGTTTCATAAAGGGCATTCACTTTTCTAATGCTCTAAGGTAATGCTTCTTCTTAGCCAATAGATTTTAAAAAGGATTTTTTTTTGTTGTGTTTTGATGTCTTCAAGGATATTTTAAAAGTTACTGAATTGATAATATTCCCTCAGAGTTCTGTGAGAAGCCCATAGCTTAAAGGTGTTAATTCAGAATGTATGTTTGAAACTTATATTGAAGAACTTAATTTGGTAGCCTGAAGACTACATAAGAGGCAGGGCTCTGACCAATTGGTATGAATGACATTGATGATTAAATTGACATAGAAGGAATTGGTTGATAGTAGATTTTGATTTTTAGCAACAAGAAAGCAATACACTGAAGAATACAATGGAAAGCTTTTAAAAGTGTTAAATTATATTGCAAAAACCAGTTGGGTGCATGAGGAAAGCTTTGTCATCACATTCAAATGGCACTTCAGTAATAATGACAATTATTTTTAAATGGTTCTGTGAATTTCTTTAGCATAGGTGATTTTTTTATGTACTTAAACTGGATGCTGTTAAATTGTGTGCAGCCAGTTTTCTCTAATAGAGAATGAGGTTATTTCCTATTTTGATTTTAATAAAATTGAAAGATAAACATAAAATTTGCGCATCATACATCTTTTGAAAATACTCATAACAGTATAAGAATAGGTATGTTGAAACCTTCAGTTATTTCCTTGAGTTGCTTTTGATTGAATTTGTGCAATGATGCTACTCAGTTTTAATTTAAAGAAGAGTCTTCTAAGAGTAAATATTTGCTTCAAGATTGTTAAATGCTAGATTTTACTGTCTTAAATAGATAGATTTAAACATTGACAGAAAATTTGTGGTCACTTGCCTATTATGTTCTGGAAGTGTAAAAGACAAAATGTAATTGTATTATTGATTGCTTTTAATGACTTAAATATTACATCTGCTGTTAACTTCGTCTACTGATCTAAAACTTTTTTTCTTTTGCATATATTGACAAATCTACCTGGATATAGGGTTGTGGGTAAGAATTTTTTTTTTTAAAGTATCTTAAGTCAAATTTAAACTTCTGATTGGGAAAAAGAAAACTTAGTAAATAAACATTTCCTATAAATTTTTTCCCCATTAAGTGTGGTTGAATTCAAAGATGAAGAATTTGTAAAGAAAGCACTAGAAACTATGAACAAATATGATCTTAGTGGAAGACCCCTGAATATTAAAGAGGTAAGATTTCTTATATTTGGAATAATTTAAACTTTTGAATGTAAGGACATGTTTTCTTTGATTTTCATCTTTGGGGATGTATTTCTCTGACTACAACTTTTTTTTTTTAACATAGATGCTTATCAAAGCTTTATATAATTGATTATAGTTTTGCTTGTACATGGTTTCCGATTTGCCTTTAAGCAGTTTTATATATTTGATTTGTTGTAAGTTATTATAAGCAGAGGTACATGATTTAAAAAATTTCAGATATTTGAAGATGGCGAACTTTTAGGTGCTGACTTTATTTGGTGTAGACATTTTCAGTTTTTAGATTGTGTTGCTTAATTTGAGAAATATAATAGATATTCTTGTAGTTGATAATAAAAGGTTGCTTAATAATGCAAATACCTTATGGCTTTGAATAAGATTGATACTCACTTTTAATTAAAATTACCTTGAAACTGTGCCAGATTAAAATTTAAGAAAACTTATGAATCAGTTAGTGAAATTTGTAATTGGAACTTGGAAACCCCTAAAGTGGAGCTATTCCCGTTGTTTGGAACTGTAGCAGTATAAATCCGTTGAAAAAAGAATGATCAGAAGATAGATAAAAAACTATTTATACTTTGACCTTGGTAATGATTAGCTTGAACAGAAGTCATTCTCATGTCTTCCTTTAGTTCATATTGTTACTCTTATCTGAATAGTTGGATCACAGACCAGTTACGTATATATTTTTGCTAAAGTCTGTATTACAAATGATTGAGATTGTATGTTAGGACCCCGATGAGTCTCCACCAGCAAGGTTGCAAGTCAGTGGTAGTAGAGCATTACTGTGGGTCACAGTTTAATTTGATATAGTAATGATTTGAGTCCCACCTCTATCATTTTCTAACTCTGTAACTAGGCATGTTACTTATTCTCTAAACCTCAGTAATTATAATAGTACTAATGATAGGATTCACCTGATAGGGTTTTTATGAGGATTAAATGAGATAACATGGTAAAGAATTCAGGCTCTGGTATCAGATAATCTGTGACTCAGGGCAAATTACTTACCTTTAATTACTTAACAAATTGCCTAACTCTAATTACTCTCTATTTCTTTGTTTCCTTATCACTGAAATGGGAATAATATTAGAAGCTATCTGATAGTTGTTTTTTTTTTTTTTAAAGATTTTATTTATTTATTTGACAGAGAGAGACACAGCGAGAGAGGGAACACAAGTAGGGGGAGTGGGAGAGGGAGAAGCAGGCTCCCCGCAGAGCAGGGAGCCCGATGTGGGACTCGATCCCAGGACCCTGGGATCATGACCTGAGCTGAAGGCAGTCGCTTAACCAACTGAGCCACCCAGGCGCCTGAAGCTATCTGATAGTTTTATAAGGACTCAGAGAGTTAATATATATAAAGCATTTGATAAATGTTAGCTACTATGATTGTGATGTTATTATATTAAGTACTTAGCACAGTGCTCAAAATATTAAATAACTACACAATAAATGTTAGCTGTAATAATAATTGATTGTTGTTATTCCTGTCCAAGGTGGGAATGTTACTGGTTGTTGGTGTCTTGATCCTGAGTATGAGGTGATAATAGTTTAAAATTAAAGGCCATGCCACCAACAAATACAAGTTACCCCAAATCCCTTTATTGGAGTCAGCTTCTGAATTCCTCTAATTCTGTTTGAGTCTGGGGGTTCTTTCATTCTTTATTTTTCTTTTTTAATATTTTGACTGGGAAGTGGAGAATTAGTAGAGAAAGTTTAGACTGTTGTAGTCTATGCCAGCCATTTATGTGGTGGTTTTTATGCTAAAAGGTCAAGCCCATGTTGTTTGTTATTTTAAGTTTTAGCACATCATAGATCCTCAGTAATATTTCAGAGACCCTAATATAGAGTTATATGATCCAAATTGATGTAGGATACTTCCATTTTAAACTTTTTTTAAGAGAGAAAAATAACCGAGTTTGGCTTAGCTGAATGAAGAGGTATTCTTTATTCAGTTAGCTTTTTTGGATTAATATCATAAAGGTCCCTTTTCTGGGAATATCTAATTTACAGAGATGTGGCTGAGCTCAGGGCTAAAACTACTAGTGAGAAAATACTAAGGAAAATATATTTCCAGTATTCCTTACCAGATATTAGAATTGTATTTTTTCATTATATTAAATGGGGGTTAGTAGCAGTTAAAAGCTTATAGGCCCTCTAATAGCAATAGCTGGTAGTGACTGGCAGGCTGTCATCCAAGGGGAAAAGAGGAATAGAAATCATGTTACATAGTGGTTAATTTGTTTTAGATAAATTGTATTTTATATATGTTTTATGTATTTTATATGTGTATGTATATATTTTTGTGTGTACACATATTTATATATATGTGAAATATAAAGAGAGAAATATAAGAATATGCTTTATTAATGTTAAGATGTTAAGGACAATCAACCTATCTTAATAGTTTATGAAGCACCTCTCCTATCCCTCCTCCTCTCCCCATAGGTAACCACTGTCTTAAATTTTGCATTTGTACAAGTTTTTGAAGCTTTAGTTAGACCTGAAGCATTTATTATTTATTAACTTAAAAATTTTATAGCATTTTTGAAAACACGTATTTCTTTACTTCTGTATTTCTTTTTATTTTTTCATGGTGAGGAAATACTTTGGAAGCTGGTATACCTTTATTCTTGCATTTACTTTTTCACCTTCTATCCTCCCAGCCTTCCTAGAGAATTTCTTAAGGTTATCCAACTTTCTTTTTATTAGTATCCCTAGACTGAGACCAGCAGAGCAGCGTTGATGGTTACATTTATCATTTTCATTTGGTATTGCAGATGATAGTCTATCAATGTGTTTATGTGTTTTTTTGTTTGTTTTTTGCATTCCACCTAGTGAGATGAGTGAGAAGTACGTTCAAATTCACTTTTTTAGTTTTGCTTAAAGGTAGAATATTTCTGTTATAAAGTTAATGAACTTAATGAAAAGCACTGTTTATTATTCTTCACTTGGACACTTAGCCTTTCTTTATCATTCCCCCACCTCTTCGTCTTTGGTAATAATCAATTGTCAGATCATAATCATTGTTGAGGAAGAAAAAAGGTTGGAAAGTGGGTAATTATATTTTGTTTAGGAATGAAATTTACACATTATAAAAGTTCCCCTTTACCCCAATATTCCTGGGTTTTATAACAGTCTGTTCCACTGTTGCAAAGCTTTGAATAAGTCTGATTTGGCATTGCCTTGGGCATCCAGTGGTGAGAATTCACCATTACTGCATTTCGGAAAGAAAAGAGTCAACAGTAAGTATTTTGTTCCTCTTGAATTATGTATATTTATGTGTTGTGTCATATATTTGTACACTAGTATGAGGGCAAAATTAAACTAATTTCAAGTTCTTAAGTGACTTTAGTGATTGGAAAGAGGTATTTAATTGACACCCCTGGAGACTGAAATCTTTTGTCTGTCCACAGGTTTTTATGGGACTGAATTCCTTGGATAAGAAAAAAAGCTCACTCTTCAAGAGAGCCAATAATTTGAGCCAGTTGGGATAGCTACTGTAGAATTTGAAGTTGTTATTTTAATGATACAGATTTATTGATGTGTCTAGTGGTATTTAACATTCAATGTGTGTTATAGGATCCTGATGGAGAAAATGCTCGTAGGGCATTGCAACGAACAGGAGGATCATTTCCAGGAGGACATGTACCCGATATGGGATCAGGGTTGATGAATTTACCACCTTCCATTCTCAATAATCCAAACATTCCTCCTGAGGTTATCAGTAATTTGCAGGCTGGTAGACTTGGTTCCACAATTTTTGTTGCTAATGTAAGTTTAAGCTTTAGTTTAAATTTTGTCATTCAGTATTTAATTCTAATCATAAGATTATTAAATTAGATGAATGGGTTGTAGGTTTATAGAACATTTTGCTTATTTTTAACTAAAGTAAGTGGAACAGTAATTATTGTAAACTTGAACCCAGTTTAAGTCTATATATGTAAGATTAGGGTGTAAATATGAGTAGGATTCTTTAAAAGAGAACTGTGGAATTTATAAATACCTAAGCAGTTCTTGAAGATATTTACTTGCATTATATGTGATTTTTGTTCATATTGGGAAATGGATTTCTTTCTTTAGCTTTGTTATTTGATATTTGTGAATGTGCACGTTGTAGTTGGTTTGCCATTTGTTCAAAGCTTTTGAAAGTCAGTGATACCAACAATACTTTCCAAAATCTGAATTTCTCTCAGTAAAAATAGATGTGCAAGTTTCAAATGTATAAAACAGGATTGGGCAGTTGAGAGACTATTTTGGGAATTAAAAAAAAATTCAGGAGAAGGAACAATGTAGATGTAGCTTAATTGATTTTAAATAACTGAAGATGTTTTTACTTGAATATTCTTGATGTACTGTCTAACAAGAAGTATACTTCTTTATAGTTTTGACAGTTTAGAAAAGATTTGTTTGTATTATTTATAAATGGGAAGAAGGGTTTATTAGGTATGTAACTTTATATAATTTTATGTTAAGCTTGACTTCAAAGTTGGTTGGAAGAAGCTAAAGGAGGTGTTCAGCATAGCTGGAACTGTAAAGCGGGCAGATATTAAAGAAGACAAAGATGGCAAGAGCAGAGGAATGGGCACAGTCACTTTTGAACAAGCAATTGAAGCAGTTCAAGCAATTTGTATCCTGATTTACACTTTAGCATTATTTAATAAGGTTGAAGAAGCTTGATACCATTTTGTGGGGGTCATGGAATTTAAGGTTGCCTGGCTTAGAAATGTGTATTAGACTTTAGTCTCCAGCACATAAAACCTTTACTATGTCCAAGTACTAAAGTCACTCTTGAAACTTGAATTAGCTATGCATAAGCCTGGTATGAACTTCTTTCTACTTTCTCTTCCTGCCACAACTAATTGTATGTATATCTGCTGTTGACAGTTACTGTAATCCATTGTACATTAATGCAGTTGCTTTAAATGAAGCCTTGTTAATTTCCTTTATTCAGTGGTTGAATTAGATTATATTTTATTTATAAAGTAAAACTGTAAAGCAAAGAATTCAAGATTTTTCTTTGAGTATATGGAAGAGACTAATACAAATAAGTACAGTAGTAAGATGTTAAAATTATAGAGGTAGTCTGACTCTAAGATTATTCAAAATGTGTGTTCAAGTATAATTTTATAGTCTTAACTGAGTTTCCTTGACTGAACCAACAGCTATGTTCAATGGGCAGTTTTTGTTTGATAGACCTATGCATGTGAAAATGGTGAGTTCCTATATATCACTTCAACCCTCCAACCTCTTCAAATCTTTTATCTGCTCTCCTCTGCATTACAGATCCTTTCAGTTATGAATTAACCATATAATAAACTTTTTTTGCAATTAGGATGACAAGTCTGTCCCTCATGAAGACTACCGTTCACATGATAGTAAAACACCACAGTTACCACGTAAGTAAAAGTTATTATTAGAAACAGTGCAGACTATTTGTTTTTCAATTTTATTATATGCTAAGCAGAACTCTTTTATTTTTGTGCCTATATCGCACATTGCCCTCAGTTTAGGGTTAGTTTTAGGAGTTATGGAGATAGGTTGTCATGTTGATGAGGAAGAGTGAAAAGATAAGTATGTACCATTTTTTTTGGTGTTTTTCCTGGTTATACTAGCCATACATACTAAAAAAAAAATTGGTAAGTTCATATACATGAAGGGAAGAGGAGTCCTTTTAATTTTACCACAAGTAGACTCCATTATAACATTTTTGTGTATCTTTCCTAGCCTTTCTTTATATGTATATTTTTTTTACATAGTTGAGTACTACCATATAAATAATTTTGTATTTTTTTGTGTGTGTTTAACATTAATAAGCAGTATTCCATGTTGAAAATTCTTTCCAAGTATTTTTATTAGGTGTATAATACTCTATCATATAGATGCTCCATAATTATTTCGGTGTATAATAGTCTACGTATAGATGCTCCATAATTACTTTGCAGTTATGTTTGGTATATTTGTTTTAACTTTTTCTCTTTAATTATCAACAGAGTAATTCATGTCTTTGTATACAAATATTTGGTATGTTTTTTATTTCCTTCAAGTAGATATACAGGTTCTCAGGTATGCTCATTGATCAGTATTATCAAATTGTTTTCCAGATGATTATAACACAGTGTAATGTACTTAACATCTTTGTCTCAATGCTCCATCTGCAAAATGAGGATGCTAATAGCGCTTTTATCATGGGTCCGGCATGAGTGTTGCATGAGTTAATATATATAAAGCACTTAGAACAGTTCTGGTATAATGTACATACTCAAAAATACTAGCTCTTGTTCTTACTATTTTACTATACCGTCTCTGGTTTTTATTAAAGTTTTTTAATCATAGAATATTTTAAATATACAGACAAAAATAAAATACTTTTGTAGTTATCACAGGCCATATTTGTTTTAGATGAGTTTTCTTTAAGTAAAATTTTACAGATAAAAGTTGAGACTCCCCCTCTCTCCTGACCACCAGATATACCATACCAAGAGGAAACAACTTAAGGAATATAGTGTTTATCACTTAGGCTTTAGTCATTTGGCTACGCATTTATACATCCATAAACACTACATGAAATTGTTTTGCTGGATATAAAATTTGGGGTGAGTGACATCATATTGTATATATTATTCTGCAGCTTGCTGTTTTTGGTTTAATATCGTTTTTGAGATGCATTTATATTGATAGTTGTAGCTCTAGTTCCTTCATTTTAACTTCCTAATACCACATTATATATATTTTTGTTTTTCAGGTTATTCTAGTTTTTGGCCATTAGAAACAGTACTAAGTAGGGGAGTATTTATTCTTTTTCTGTTAGAATAATCTGTTCTCTCAGTGTTCATGAGAAATTACTTGTAATACTGTCTGGCCTTCCTGTATTATTTGGGGGAAGACTTGAACTAATGATTGTTCATATTTCCTATTGCTTCTTGAGTCAGTATTGGTTATTTCTATTTTTCTAAGATTTTTACCATTTTTGTTCATTTTCAAATTTATTGGCATAAAATAGTCTCTTAAATTTCTGCTACATCTATAGTTCTTCCCTCTGATACATTCCAAAGGTTTGCAATTTCTCTTTTTTCTTGGTCAGTTTTGCTTAGATTTTTCAGTTTAATTAGTGCTTTCAAAGAAGTGAATTTCATTTTTGTATCTTAATTTCTGCTCTTTGCTTTAATACTTTCTTCTCTCTCTTTCTTTGGCTTTAGTTTCTTATTTTTGTCCAAATTCCTTAAGCTGAATGTTTACTTCACTAATTTTGCAGCCTCTCTTTTCTAGTAAAAGTAGTTATAACTATTAAATGTAGCGGTTGTACACAGGTTTTGGTATGGAGTATTTTTATTGTGATATAGTTTTTATTAAATTACTATTATGATTTCTTCTTAAGCCATACATTTTTGAGTTTCTAACTGTATGGGGCTTTTTCTTACTAATTTTTAACTAAACAGTGTGGCCAGAGAAGATATGATTGTGATTCTTGGAATTAATTTGGACTTTGCATTATGGCCTACTATATGGCACTATTTTAATATATATTCCAGGTGTGCTTGGTGAGTGCAGTGTTCTATATATGTCCATTAAATCAAGTTTGTTAATCATTTACATTTTCTTATGTCTCTATTAATAATCATGTCTGCTTGTGCTGTCAATTACTGAGAGTTGTATATGGTAAAATTTCCCACTAGAATGTTGGATTTGTCTTATTTTTTCTTGTTTTTACTTTAAGTATTTTGAAACTAACTTAGTAGGTACATCCAAGTTCAGATATGTTTTCCTAATGAATCAAAATTTTATCTTTTAAAATGATTTTATCTTTAGTAACTAAGTCTTTTGTCTGATATTAATATAGATACAACAGCTTTGTTTTGTTTATTCACATTTATTGATTTATTTGGATTTTTGCCCATTATCTTATTTTATATTATATTTTTCTGTTTTTTTTACAAATATTTTTCTCCTATCTTGCTTTCTCATTTAGTGGTTATCCTGGATTTTTAATATAGTGATATGAAGTCTGGAGTTAATGTAATTCTTTTATTCAATAATAGAATGACCTTTGAATGTTTTAGTTCTGATCACTTTTCTACTGATTAGGTGCTATTATTGCTCATTGTCTTAGTTCTGTATTGCTTTTTTTAGTCCCCCAAATTAGGCATTACTATTATTTACCATTTTTTTTTTTATCTTACCTTTCTCTGCTTTCCACAGACCCTGGCACTAATTTTGTTTTCCCTGAAGGATGTATTTTAAAAGCTCTTCCAATGAGGATCTGTTGTTAGTAAATTTTCTCAATTTTGGATAGTCTATATAAATATCTTCAAAGATAGTTTTGCTGGTTTGCAGTTTAAGATTGGTAGTTATTTTGTCTCAGCACTTTGAAAATATCCCAGT
Source organism: Mirounga leonina (assembly GCF_011800145.1). Lineage (NCBI taxonomy): Eukaryota > Metazoa > Chordata > Mammalia > Carnivora > Phocidae > Mirounga > Mirounga leonina. The sequence goes on along the minus strand of NW_023270839.1, from coordinate 24,356,590 downwards.
CTTCTGGCTTCCATTGTTGCTATATGAAGTCAACTATCAGTTGAAATGTCCTTTCTTTATAGGTAATCTTTGTTCTTCATGTAGCTGATTTTAAGATACTTGTCTTTGGTATGCAGTTTTCTACAATGTGGGTATGAATTACTTTTTATTGAGCTTTCACAATATGAGGATTCAGTTTTTTTAAAGTAAATTCTGGAAAATTCTCAGCTCATGTGTCTTTGAATATTGCCTTTTCTTTCTTTACAGGGCAGTCTTTTTCTCCCTCAACCAAATTTACCTTATCACTTATTATTTATCATCTTTCAAGATCCTGCCTGGCTTTCTGCAGGGCTTCTGGTTTATTTTTGCCCTATTAGTACTCTTCTATTTATTTAGATAAAAAAATATCCTCTGTTATATTCAGACTTCTTCTGTATCTGTTCTTTTGAGATTCATGTTTTTATATATTCTTCTCCATTGAGATATAATATGAATTCATAGACTTTGACAGAATCAGTTTGTTGTTCTAATCATTATTAATGTCCTCATTTTTCCCTTCTCTTATTTTGCTCAAATTATTGTAACTTGTTAAGTGGGAGTCTTCTCATTTCCTATGCTGCTGATACTCTTACTTTTGGTAAAACTTGATTTTCCAGATTTTGGAAGATTTTTTTTTTTTTTTTTTTGTCCCAGAGACAAGGGATTGGCCTAATTTCAAGGAGTCCTGGTTCTTTTTAATGACGAATGATATCAGAGATAAAAATAGGAGTTTTAGGTATAGACATGAGATTGCTGTTAGTCAAATGTGCTATTGCTTTCAGTTAGACCATTTTTAGGAACTGAGCTGAAAAAACATATTTCATTTACCAGATCACATTAATCTTTCCAACTTAACACAACATGCTTCTGTACTTTATCTTTTAAAAAATATATATGGTATATCGTTTTCTCAGCCCCTGCCACTTAATTGCTACATTGACTAGCAAGAACTTTAAAGCCATACTCAGATTTAGTAGAATAAAATAGTTCCCACTCAAATGTTAAGTCTTTAAGGTCGTGAAATCAACTTCTTAAAGTCTATTTTCAACAAATTTAATTAGTTTATTTTAAGAGAGAGTAAAAAGAATACTAGATTTAGAGAAGAAAACTTAAATTCTAGTCCTAGCTTAATCCCATAGCTAAATGGCATTATACAAGTAACTTAAAGTCTCAAAAATTTCCTACTCTATGGAAAATAGATGTGAAAACACTTAGGGTGCCATATAAATGTCAATAAATATGTCATGGACAAAACCAGATAATGTAACGTTTGTTTTATTCAATGTTATGTTGTCATTGTTGTTGACTTTTTAGTTTGATTTAAAGCATCTTAAAAGTAATTCTTCTTAAGTGGTTCTACAAATTTGAGCAAGGTTCTCATTTTCAGATATGTATATCATTTATAAGGTGTATAATATTATTCAAAATCCTCTTGGTATTTCATTAATCCTTTTCAGTATGCCTTAAACCCAGGATATAAGATGGGCCTGCTTCATAAAACACTTCTCATTAATAAATGGTATTATAGTGAGGCTTCAGTGGGCTGCATTCTGATGAAAGCAAGAACCAGTGCTCTTATTGGCAAATTTGCAAAATTTTGGAAATTTTACTACAGGCATCTAGCTTTAAAAAATTAATTTAGTGCCAGTTAGTTAATTATATATGGGTTAGTAATATTCTTATTTATGCTTTAGGCGGTCTTGGAGGCATTGGAATGGGACTTGGTCCAGGCGGACAGCCTATTAGTGCCAGCCAGTTGAACATAGGTGGTGTAATGGGAAATTTAGGTCCAAGTGGTGAGTATTCTCACATTCTTATTTCTTTTTAAATGGTACATTTGCTAGATTACAAAGCTTACATTTACTAGTTTGTAATAATGTTCAAAGGACTCTGTTTATAGTTGAGCATTTAGGATATCATTCAGCCTGAAAAAAGAATGAAACCTCAAGAGCAGAGAACATGAAAGAGGGTGAGCCAAGGTCAGTCAGGTTCCTCGGAGGCCATCTGTGTTGTAGCTAGTCTTTTAGCACTTTGGATTTTAAAATGTCTGTAAGGCGGAAGGCAAATGTTTAAATGTAGTGCCTTGTGTGTTGTGGATATACAGTATTTGTATTGACTGAAATGCTACCCTATCATAAGCAGGTGAAATTTATATGTATAGCTGGGAAGGTAGCTTTCCAGAGAGCTGTTTGGCTCTTTACCTAGACTAATTTACAGTTTGTTTTTGAAGATTAGTTTTTTAAACTTTGTGGTTTCAGAACCCTTTTAGTCTCTCAAATTTCGTTGAGGATCCCAAAGTGCTTTCATTTATGTAGTTATGTTTGTCAATATTTACTGTATTAGAAATTAAAACTTAGAAATTTAAAACTACTTACGTATTTAAGATAACAGTAATAAACTCGTGTTAATATAAATATAATTTTTAAGAAACTAAGTTGTATTTTCCAATACAAAAAAATTAGTGAGAAGAGTGGCATTGTTTTACCTTTTTTGTACATCTCTTTAATGTTTGGTTTAATGCAAGACATCCCATGCCCTTGTATCTGCTTCTGCATTTAGTTTGTTTAGAGTATCATACAACATGTAGTTTCTGGAAAATTACACCTTATATTCATGAGAGAATGAGAGTAAAACAGTCAAATATCTTAATATTATGTGATGAATGAAATAGTTTTAACTTATTGGACCCCAGGCCATACTTCAAGAACTGTGTCTTAATTGATGGACTAATAAATGCTATCAGATTCCTGTTTTTGCTGAGATGCTATAGCTAAACCTATAAATTATGAGGGTAGCTATACCGTAATCATTCTGACCCAAACAGATAGAAACTTTGTCCTTTACTCTTAGGCCCTCCACCCTCCTAAACACATGCTTTTTTATTTTTAGTTTTTTACTGCTCCCTTAGCTGCCATGTAAGGAGTCCTTACTTTCTGACTTGATCTCTCAATCTGCTGTGGTGATATTTGTGTTTGTGTGGTGTGTTGAAAAAAAAAAAAAAAAGAGGGAACGGTTACCTAGTCCTGATATTCTCTGCTTGAATGTGAGTGTGACCAGTGACTTTTGTTTTCTCATTCAATAAATATTCATAGAAGCCTCTTTGAAGACTCATGCTTAGACAGCTGATGTGGCATAACACACAAGCCACCTGTGCCCTGCTGCTTCTCTAGCGTTCCATCATGACTAGGCCAGTGGTATCTTTTGCTGTATTGCGCTATGTCATTCTTTAGTCATAAAAATAAGATTGACTGAACGTACATACTGTGTATTTTATTTGAGGTATGGGAATGGATGGTCCAGGTTTTGGAGGAATGAATAGAATTGGAGGAGGTATGTATAAGCATTTGTTTTTTGTATGTACCCATCACCATTTTTAGTAAATTAGAAGCTGTGTTGAGAATTCCAAGGAAAAAAACATCATGGTTTATTGTTGGCTCACACCTAAAGGCTGCTAGCAGAAATTGAGCCTGGTACATACTTAAGGGATATGGAAATTGATGTGTTAAGAAGCCCCTGGACAAGGTAGGGTGGATGAAGAGCTTACTGATGAGACTTAACATTTACAAAATGTACCTTTCGGCTATATAACTGACAGTCAAATCTCAGAATTAATCTTTATTCCATAGGAATTGGGTTTGGTGGTCTGGAAGCAATGAATAGCATGGGAGGATTTGGAGGAGTTGGCCGAATGGGAGGTAGGTAAATGTAGGAATGGGTACTGTAGATGTCTTCGGAGGGCATATGGGCATAGGGAATAGGGACAGGCATGATGGGACTGGGGATATTATATGGCATGTGAGGTAAGTTGGTAAATCACGGACCTTTTTGTATTTGTGACTTTTGCTGTCTTTTCAGTTTAGTTTCAAAATTTTCCTAAATGGATTACTATGTACTCTGATGCACTTGAAAAAGGGTTAATTTGTTGCATAATCTTTTCAGAGCTGTACCGTGGTGCGATGACTAGTAGCATGGAGAGAGATTTTGGACGTGGTGATATTGGAATAAATCGAGGCTTTGGAGATTCCTTTGGTAGACTTGGTAGGGCTGGCTGCATATTTCTCCTTTTCTTTTTGCAGGTCATATTTTTCAGTCTGTTTCCTTTTTTTTGTGAACAACTGGAAGTTAATAATGTTTCACATAATTTATTACTTGATGAAAAATACTTTAGGAATTTTAATGTACTTGCTTGCTTTTTCAGTCTATTATATATTTGAACCCTATTTCTAGAAGACATATTTATTGGTTACTGTACATCTGAGAGTATAGTACCTTGGGGATTTTAAAATACAATTATTCAAATTAATTAGTATATTATCTTTCCATCCTTGTTTAGGCAGTGCAATGATTGCAGGAAGAATAGGAGCTTCTAACATGGGTCCAGTAGGATCTGGAATAAGTAGGTTTAAATTTTACTAGAATTTATTCAGTAATATTTGAGTGCTTGCAAAAGAGTTTGCAAGAGTAGTTATTGTAGTATAGTAATACTTTGTTCTTATGTGTTAATATGTCTTGTCATAATTTAGAGAAATTTTGATACTTAGGTTTTCTGTTTGATCACTGTTTGAAATTTCTAAACTAACTTTGAATTTTACTTCTTTGACATTTCTAAACTAACACCAGAGTATGTGTTAACTGTCAGCTAATCCAAGAAGCTCCATTCCAACTAAGGAATCGGGGGATTTCTGTGATCACATGTCAGGAGCAACTTTTGCCTTAGCACCAGCTTTGTTCCCTTGCCTGTTGTCTACAGCTGCTCTTGGTGACTAGCTTATCTCATCTCTGAACATCTTGTGTCTTTTGGTAGATGCAGGTGAATCGCCCCAGTTGTAATACCTCTAGAGACCCCTGAGGTTGAGGGCTAAGATTGAAAGAGATGTTTATTTCCTCTCCTCTTAAACTTCTCCTGTGACAGAATCAAGAGCAGTTGCCCCATGTCTTCCATCTGTTGCCACTACCACATTTGAAGCCTTATATTAAGTCTTAAGACATGGCTCAGTTTTTGATCTCTGTTTCTTACTGAGCCATGTCTCTATGAGCTCTCCCTACTTTACTGACTTCTTTTAATTGAAATCTCACAAACAGGAAATACAGCCTACTTGAACTTTTCTAAAATCCTATCAGCTAAAGATATTTACTTCCGTTGTACCTTGCTTCTCGTTCCCTTTCATCATTTTTTTAGCCTTGGTCATTTTCCCATTAATCATAACTTCCCTACTTTCCTTTTTCACCTCAGTGTTTATACTTCTGTTTTCCTACCTTTGTATTTGTTATTCATAGAGAGTCAATTTGAAGGTAATGTTAATTTTTAGAATTTCTATATATGGGGATATTAAGTACAAGAAAAAAGGGTGTTTTGAGAATGAATAGGATTGGAATTAATTAAAGGGGACTCAGTGCATAAGCATGAATTGGGTATGAGCTATGAGTTAAATTCTCAGGCTCTGGCCAAAGGTGCATGATTCCATTTTTTGTTATCTCCTTAAGTTCTATATAATATTGAGATTAAAAGTTAGGTTTTTCTGTTGTTATTGAAAATTGAATTGATATGAAAGAGAAATTGCATGAAAAACAGAAGATACTGAGGTGAAAGAATATTAATGTGGGAGAGTATGATGAGATCAATATTAACGTGTTGGAGTTGTAATAATTTGAATTCACTTCGTATATCTTTGTTCTAGCATTTATTAAACATGGTATTATTAAAGAAAAATGATAAAAGCTACTATAACATTAATGGATCAAATAACTGGTAGAGAATTTATATAACTTATATGATGTGTTTTATGATCAGAATATAATTTTATAGAAGTATGTATGTATGATGTATTTATGTAGTGGCTAGAATGAGGAGATTCAGTTAGCCATTAACATTCAGCTAACTGAATGTATACAGATTAAATTCTGTTTCTTAGAAGATTGTTCCATTGTGTATATGAAAATGCTTTTATGTTTATATATGATCCAGTTATATAAATGAATTAATTTTTCTCTCCCTTTCTTTCTCAAAAATGATTTTCTCCCTCCTCTTTTTCCTCTTCTTTCTCCTTTTTCTTCCATTTTTAAAACAAAAACACCCAAATTCCCAAAACCCCCCTTCCCTTCTTGAAATCCAGGTGGTGGCATGGGTGGCATGAACAATGTGACTGGAGGAATGGGGATGGGATTGGACCGGATGAGCTCCAGCTTTGATAGAATGGGACCAGGTATAGGAGCTATACTGGAAAGGAGCATCGATATGGATCGAGGATTTCTATCTGGGCCAATGGGAAGCGGAATAAGAGACAGAATAGGCTCCAAAGGCAACCAGATATTTGTCAGAAATGTAAGCAACTAAATGTAAAGGATACTTAAATTTTTTTTTTCTTTGTATATCTGTTACTAATACCTTTTTTCATTCTAGCTGCCTTTTGACTTGACTTGGCAGAAACTAAAAGAGAAATTCAGTCAGTGTGGTAAGTATGCTAATGACTGCAGACATGTTAATATTGATTATGGAGGAACAAATGATTTTAAACTTTTAAGCACTGTGTTTAGACCTTACCTGTCCAGATGTTTGTTCCTGGATAGTACGACAGGTCTAATTCCACTTCAAGTAAATTACTCTGTTGTCTTCTGACATAGAGCAGTGCAAATTACTACTAAATAACCAGATTCAGAGTAGAGCCTATCATTGCCTTCTTGTGGATAAAGAAAGGGCTTGTTTTATTACCTGATTTTTAAAAGGTTAATATATCATCATTGCTTGCATTTAAAAAGACTTTTTCTTCTGTGGGAAATATTAATGGAGGGTATATTTATTTCCTTGCTTGTAGTGTAGTGCAGTGCATTGTCAACATGACCCCAAAGTGCTGACATCCAAATGATGTGGAGTTAATAGATGAGACTCATTCTGCACTCTGTTGCCTACACGACACAGGAAACTTAGCTGATAGCATAGAGTCCACTGCCTGGAATTCCTTAGATACATTCTGGTGGCCCTTCTAGCCCTTTTATAAACTATTCTTGGCTGTGATGATGCTGTCTATACAACCTTACTGTGTTCATTAAGTCTGTAGAAGATGAGATGGTTTTATTACTTTAAAAGAGAGCCTTTTTCTTAATGAGAGAATTAGTGTGAGTGGAACAACATAACAGATTTCCTGCCAGTACTTTTCTGCTATTGCATGGTATCCCAGAAACTATAATCACGATGGTAAGCTATAGAGGTGGCATATAGTGATGGAACATTCAGTTTCTGAAAGTTGATGGAAACTTAGGAGTATTTAGAATATATCTTCTAATTTTTTGAGATCATTAGGTGAATAACTTCAGTATTCTCCCACAAAAGTAGCCTTTGGCTACTATCATAAAGTGGTAGTGATTACCTGTGATCAAAGTGATCACGTGGCTGTCATCTGCTGTGTTCTCAGAGTACTTTATACTCGACTCTGTGGTAATAATCTGCTCACATGTTTTCTTCCCTCCTAGATGGAGGCTCTTGATGCAAGAGCTGTCATCTTTATTCTAACATTTTTCATTGCCTTGGTACATATAGTAAGAGTTTGTTAAGTGTTTATGAGTGAGTTAAGCACTCTGAGCAGAACTTACTTATTTATTCACTTATTTACTCATTGAATAAATCTACAAATAGTGTTATTTTTGATGGTCCGATTAGAAATGTGAACAGAATTAGAAATGTGAACAAAGAAAGGTATTATCCCTCTTGCCCTCAAAGAACGTACAGTGTGAATCTGTCTAGGATGTTCTTTTGACTCTTTTTGTTGATCCTTTTTTTTTTTTTTTGTATTTCATTTATATTTTATTCAAAGAAGAGAAACTTAATATTTTTTTATTGTAAAAAAGTTGTTGAAAATGATTTAACTCCCAAACAGGTACCACTAAGAGAAAGCAGAATTGTAACAGTTTTGCAGTGTTGGTAATATTTGTAGGAGTAAGAACATCTACCAGAATGAGTAAGCAGCATTTGGCCATGAATCGCATAGACTGCAGAGGAATGAATATACTAGGGAGGGCCTTAGTGAAATATGTCAAATGAGGAGCAGTGACAGCAGGTATAGATGATCTCTGTTATAGTTTCAGTAGAAAAAAAATCAAAAAAATGACATATATGACATTATTTTTAACAGTAGAACTGAGACAAATATAGAACAAAGTGGGGCAAACAAATGACATTAATGAAAATGTGACCAATATTGAGTTGACTTTTCTTTATCACATGTAGGCATATTTCTTTCTGAGGTGAGACATGAGCAAGGCTTGCAGCAAACTTGAGGTCTTTTGGTGGGCTTATTGATGGAGTGGCATTGTTTTGATAGAAGGACATCAGCAATTCAAAAATATTTTCTGAAAGGAAAAAAATAGTATCCAAATCTATACTTAAAAAAATGTGTGCAGCATTTTAGCTGATAAAATGGTTATTATTCTTTACTTTGTTATTTTAGCTCTCTTCTTATGTCCTTTTTTTGATCAGTCTATAATATGAGAGTAATGATTTTTGTTTTTCTCAATTCTATTGTAAAAGCTTCTGACTTTCATATTTATATTAAAGCAATACTATGTTTAAATAATTCCCTACCATCTTCCTGTTTTTAAACTTGAACTGCATTGTGATGGGAAAGAAAATAAGTTATGGTAATATAGAATTAAGTGTTCAGCTATTGACAGCTATGGAAATTATCTGGCTTGTATGAACTGAACCATCCATTTTTCTGCCACGTCCCTTATTTATTTATTTTCAAATCTTAGAAAGTTTTTTCTTTGTTAGTGTGGGAAGTTTCTTTTTAACCTGCTGCAAGTCAGTAATCACCTCTTTCACAGTAAAAGGCAGATTTTTGTTGTTTTTTTTTTTTCCCCTTGAGCCCAAAGTGAGTAAGTATATACGTTTGGTTCCTTCTTAGTAAGAGACTAGTGGTACTCCAGGCATCTTCCCTGGACAATATCTGCCTGCAAGTGGCTCACCAGCAAGCCATCTGCTTATTAAATGTCTATACAGATCTTCTCAACTTACGATGGGGCTGTGCTTAACCTACTGAGCATCATAGCCTTGCCCAGCCTACCTTAAACATGCGCAGAACACTTAGCATTAGGCTACAGTTGGGCAAAATCCTCTAACACGAAGCTTATTTTATAATAAGGTATTGAGTATCTCACGTAATTGATTAAATACCATACTGAAAGTGAAAGAGGGGTTATGTGGGTACAGAATGGTTATAAATGTAATGATTGTTTATCCCTGTGATTGCCTGGCTTATTGGGAGCTGCTGTTCAGTGTCTTCTGCCCAGTGTCGTGAGTGTCATATGACAGATCACTAGCTTGGGGGAAGGTCAAAATTCAAAGTACAGTTTCTACTGTGTATCACTTTCGCACCATCATGATGTCAAAAAAATCGTAAGTCGAACCATTATGAGTTGGGACCGTCTGTAGTGGCTAACTGTCCTTGATAGGGCAAGTACAAAGGCCCTAGAAAATGCACTTTAGGTTATACTACATGCAGTACAGTTCCTCAGCCTTCGTAATTTAGGGGAAAATGTGTTCAGATATCCCCAAATATGTAACAGGATGAGAAATAAGTGACTGTAGTAAAAATAGATCTCTTTTTATCCCACCCTATGTAATTCCTCAGTGACATGCATTTTTAAGAAAGCGGAGTATAAATAAATTAACTGACTCATTCAGAATTGGACCCTACATTAGTTTAAGTTGTGCTAATGGGGTCAAATAGACATAGTCTTTCAAACTTGCTCCCATGTTTACTGTCCAGTTTAGCTGTATTTTGACCTTCTGGCTCAGTATGATGCAGGGCCATAACATTTTAGAACTGCAGTGCAAGAAAAGCCCGTTTAATTATTCTTCTACAAACCATGTAGACAAATACAACTTTGTTTCACACATTTCCATTATGGAGTTTTTCTAGATCAGTATGCTTGTTAACCGGATAGAAAGTAGAGACTTGTGGTAGATTTTCTTTGCTAAAGCACATGCTGCTTCAAGCATGACTGGTAGCCTTTGACTCTGGAATCATTTAATAGCAAAAATACGGCAGTAACAGTAAAAATAATATACAGAGCATTCATCAATAGAGTCACTTTCTTTTGTTTGTAAAGAAACACTAGAGCTTTGTTTTTTGTCCCTTGTATCAAAATTATGGCTTCTTGTAGAATATCTGATTTTGCTTTTTTTTCTCTTGTTTCTATGTTACAGCTTCACTTTGGTAGTAGATTTATATTGAACCATTTATTTGTGCTTTTAATTTGGTGTATTTTTAGATATGCTTTTATATCAGCATTTCCCAAAGCATACCACAGGATGTTAATAGGCTGGATTAAATAAAATGAAAAGTTCTCTTTCACTGAAGGATAAGTCATTTTTATAACTAGTATATTGGTAACAGCAATATGTTTGATTATTCTGTGGTACTGATTTCTCATTGCATACTATTTTGCCCTATAACTGTTGTTAAAATAGCAGTTCTATTTTTTTTTTTCAGGGAATCATACAAGATCAGTAGATATTTAAGTCATTTAAGAAAGTCCTCAAGAGCATGTAAAAATAGCTAAGGAGGTCTGATTTTAATTTTTTGAAACTAAATTTTTTTCTCCTCGATTATTTATCTTTAGAAAAGTAAATTATCTCAATTGGTGTTTTTATGGGATTTAGAAGAAACTTAGAAAACATACGACTCTTTCTGGTTCTGTGCCTAGTGGGGATTTTTGGACAGTCTAACCATGAAACACATATAGGCCATTTTCTATAGCCTGAGTGTCCAAACTGTAAGCATGTTGAAGCATCCTGGCCGAGAGACCTTGTCAAATTGAAATGCCGTGAGATCATCGTGAGTCCAGGAATTTGGGGGTCTGAGTGTTGATTCCTAAATTGAGAGATACAACTTAAGAGAAGGAAAAAAGAAAGAAACTTGTCTTGAAAGATTGAGACAGATTTTGCACGACATAATTACATACTTTCCTTTGAAGTTTTGAAGGTTTCTTGCTTAATGAACCTTAGTATTATTGCTTATAAACCTATGACGGGATGCTTATGTTAAGAAAAGCCCTAAGTTTTTATAAAAGGTAAAAGTAGAATAAGGAAGAACCTCTAACTTAAAAGCCCTTGAAAATTCTGCATAGTCTCCTTTGGAGTCACTATACAGTGCTGCCATTTACCAAGGTATGCTTCTTTAATTAAACTTCTTTTTTTCAGGTCCCAGCATTCAGGATATTAAGAGGACTCTGGAAATTGCTCTACATCTATCTTTAAAGCTTTTTAAAGTTTCATTTTATGTTGTTTATTAGAAAATGTGATTTGTGTTTTTTGTTTTGTTTTAACCAGTTGTAGGTTATATATTGTTTGGATCTATTTTAATCATGATAATATAATTTTTTCTGGGGATTAGTCTGTTTTATAACTTTTAGAAACAGTTAAAGGCTGCCTAGCCTGGGTTACAGGATCATGGTTTTGGCTCACTATGACATTTATTAACTTGGACCATTTAATTACTATTGAGTGGGTGAGCAGTTGACCAGCAGTTGGTTTAAAAAAATGCAGTAATGGTGGGATGGGAAATGGATGAAAAAACAAAAGTAGAAAAGTGGTCCAGGACTGGGTGATTGACACTGGGGAGGGTATGTGCTCTGGTAAGTGCTGTGAATGGTGCAAGACTGTTGAATCTCAGATCTGTACCTCTGAAACAAATAATGCAATATATTTTAAGAAAAAAAAAAAAAAGATAGCAGGAGGGGAAGAATGAAGGGGGGGAAATCGGAGGGGTAGACGAACCATGAGAGACGATGGACTCTGAAAAACAAACTGAGGGTTCTAGAGGGGAGGGGGGTGGGAGGATGGGTTGGCCTGGTGATGGGTATTAAAGAGTGCACTTTCTGCATAGAGCACTGGGTGTTATACACAAACAATGAATCATGGAACACTGCATCAAAAACTAATGATGTAATGTATGGTGATTAACATAACAATAAAAAAGTAAAAAGAAAAAAGAAAAGTAGTCCAGGATGTTGTAGATAAGAAAGCATTCAGATCAAGATTTAAACAGTAAACAAATTTTTCTAATCATGCATTGAGACTAAAATTGATCCTGTCACCTGGAAAAGGGCTTATGCGATTTTTTGATAAGCCCTTTGCTTTTATTGTCCACCTCTTCCTTTTTAGTCCCTTTATAGAACTGAATATGTTTGGCTTTCTTAGTTGGTTGCCAGGCTAAAATTAGCCTATGGTGATTTGGCAACTAGATAATTTTCAAGGAAAGGAAATATTATGGTAAGTAGGCACACAACTCACCTGTTGTGGATCAGGTGATAGATAATACATCCCATTTTGCCTGGGGATGGTATCCCTTTGCATCTGTTATTTGTGTGTAATTACTAATAACTCTCCATTTAATTCTCTAAAGTGTTCTAGTTTGGATGGTGGATTTTTATGGACATTTTACAGTTTGATAAATGATACTGACTTACTCAAATACCAGTCTCTAGAGTTGGCAATATTAACTGTATATGGAACAATTGTCTGGTTTTCTTCCTCTTCTTCGAAGCTTCTCTGAGGTTCTTTGTGTTCTTACCATCACTGTTTTTACTTTTATTGATTTAAATCTACAGCTCTTTCATGCCTATTTCTATAACCCATTTGGTGCCACTCTTACAGTGGAGTTCAAATTGTTATGTTGAATAAATAAATGACTTTGGAACTGTGATTCATAAGCAGAATTAGTGGGGCCCTTTGTGGCCTGGTAAAAATTAAAATTCTGGACAGTTGCTATTATTTGCAGTTATGAAGGAATGAAAAGGAGGGTAAAAGGGAAAGGAGAGATTAGGGAGATTGGGCAGAAAGTGACAATTTTTTCTAACACTGATTTTGTTTAAATTTAAAAGTTTGTTGGGCATGGTGACTTGGTGGCATTTTGTGCTAGTTTGCCATATTGCTATAAAATTCACTTCAGAAACTAAGAATTTTTTTTAAAGTCTTTATTCATTTGAGAGAGAGAGAGAGAGTGTGTGTGCTCACAAGCTGGGGGAGGGGCAGAAGGAGAGGGAGAAGGAGGGAGCCTGAGCAGGGAGCCTGACACGGGGCTTGATCCCAGGACTTGATCCCAGGAGCCCCGGGATCATGACCTGAGCCGAAGGCAGATGCTTAACCAGCTAAGCCACCCAGGTGGCCCCAGAAACTAAGAATTTAACATAAGGAATAAATTTTTTATTTTTCTATTTTGATAAAATATTAAATCCTAAGCAAGTTTATTTTGATGCCTATTTTGTGTATTTTAACATGTATTTTGTTACTTTATATGAATTGCATTATAGTCAGAATATAAAACGAGAATAATGTTTATATGATGTGTTATTTTAAAATCATTAATATTTTTAGCCAGTTATTTATCATTTCATTGGCTATGAGGAATTTCAGACCTGTGCAGTGAAATGAAGCCCATTTAAACTGACTAGTAATTCTATAATTTTTCTTTTACAGGTCATGTAATGTTTGCCGAAATAAAAATGGAGAACGGAAAGTCAAAAGGCTGTGGAACGGTCAGATTTGACTCCCCAGAATCAGCTGAAAAAGCCTGCAGAATAATGAATGGCATAAAAATCAGTGGCAGAGAAATCGATGTTCGCTTGGATCGTAATGCATAATTTTAAACCACGGTTGGAACATTCTTAGATCTGTTTTGCTGAATCTCCTAGTAAAAAGTCACTTTTTTAGTAATACTGTATGCTTACAAAAGCTGTAAAAATGAACTTTTAAAACTCCCACCAGCTTTTAACAGTATAGTGTTAAATATACTGTGATTTTTGTTAATCTCAAGTTTGGGTTTTTAAAGACAGCAAGTCGGTCATTCAGTTTAAATGAATGGTTATACTGTTTTTAATGAAATAAGCCATTTTCTTGTTGTTACTTTCAGTACTACATAGTGGGATTTGTTTGTTCAAGTTTCCTCAGCTTTTATCAGCTTACTGTAAGGTAAAACATAGATGATTTTTTCCAAACTTACGTTTTATATATGTAATTGTCCTTGAAAAGAAAGGGCTCAGACAAATTAGGATGTGATTTTGGCTGGTTTTAAATTACTTTTCTTCGGTGATAAAGCATTATTGTAAGTAAGTTTTAGATTCTAAAGTTCAGGGTATTTTTTATTTCACTTAAATGAAGAAATGGAGTTTTCCTTCTCTTCCCTCTCCCATCATTCACATTTTCCACATAACACTATTAATATTAACCTCCACAGCCCCTTATTTTATTATTTCCAATGATTCCAAGTTCATATAGAACTGATAACGTGGCAATCCCCAAGTATAATAACAGGCAGACTACTCCCAGCTTTCTGTCTAGTTTCCAGCCATTGAAGTGAACTGCTGAAAAAAGAAAAATAATCGAAATGTTGAGAGCGATGGTTATGTAAGTTAGTCCTCTGCTGTTCACTTCTATAGGAGCTGATGCATTTATAAATGCAGTTTTAATAAACCATGGGACACCTAGGCACAGCATATCAAACACATTGGATCCCACGATGTTAGACATAGCCATATCTCCTTTGCCTGCAAAAAAAAGCATGTTGTTAAAATGTGCGCACCAATACTGTATTTTATTAATAAGCTTCATAAAAAAAACACTGGAAAGTTTTTTTATTTGTTGGTTTTGGAAAATTGTTATATCAGGGCAAAAGTCTTACTGAATTTGTATTTTTTAATTTGGGTGGGTTAGTATTTAAAGTCTTAACATTTATTTAATAATAATTATCTTTATTTATTAAACCATTTTTCAATAAGGTCTGTAGATTACTTTGTTGCTTTCATTCTAATTTAATACGGTTAATTACAATTTGATGCACATTTTAGATAAATATTATTTGGGGGATTAGATTTAGTGAAATTACTCTGCTATTAAAAGTAAATCCTTCTTTTGAGTCACTCTTTTTTTTCTTCAAAGTATGTTAACTGAGGAAATAAGTATTTTTAAAGGTACCTTTGCTCAGTGTATTTCAGCCAGGCTTGAAGAATGGGCATTGCAGCTTGAGGGACCTAGCTCTTACCTTTTCTTGCAACCAGTACACTTGCAATCGTGTCTGGCAGACTTGTTCCTGCTGCTAATAAAGTAAGGCCCATTACTGTATCTGGAATTTCTAATGTCTCCCCTGTAATAAACAGAGATACTTCAAGTTGCAAATCTTATAGATTCAATGACCATTCTCTGCAGTTACTTCAGATATTTCCTTCCTGAACAAAAAGAAAATAGGCACATTTAGCTTTTACAACCAATATGTACTTAGATTTTACCTAGCAAAATATTTGAATAAGATTGGTAAATTGGTTAGCCCAGGTAGCACAAATTTTTAATGACAGATATCTAAAGATATTTAATAGAATTCTACTAAGGAGTAATTCCCCTACCTGGCATGCTTACAGAAGGTTTAGATGTTCACTGTTATCTCATCAAGGCTGTTGCTTAATATATGCTGAGACTGGTCATTTTCTGCCTTTCAAACTATTTTCTTAAAGTGGTCAGAATTAAGCAAACTGTTTATAGCTATTTTTAACCTGTAAATGTGTTAATATGGTACACATTTTTTAAGTCGTACTTTGGTGATCTATCTTAAACACAGGAAAACAAAAATAGGGTTCTACTTGAGTCTTCCTAACATTATGGTCCTGTTCTGTTAAATTTGGTATCAGTTCAACTTTTTCAGAAATATGTTCATTCTGGGAAACAATCAGAGGGAAGTTAAAAAAAAAGTACATGTAACTGCTCTTTTAATGTTGTGATTGAAAATTTACTTTAGAATCTTCTTTTTTTTTCTTAAGATGTCAATTAAAAGAACTTTAGCTGTTTATTGCATGCTTTATATATTGATATTGGAATTGTAATTGGTTGTTAATTTTTGTTACTGGTTTGCCAGAGGTCATGTGTACATAAATAACACTAGTAGTATTTATCATCTTGGGGGCTATTCTATGATCTGTTACTTGATTTTGTTCTTTTCCTGATTTCCTATTGTGAAATATATTCTGGCTGAGAAAATTTAGAGAGATTTAATATGCAAGCTAATTGGACTTCTTCATCTTTCTCATTAAAAAGAATATTCTGCTTTCTTGCTAGTATGCTATTCTAAGTCACATATTAATTTGTGAAAAGTCAGGGATCAGCAACCTTTTTTTTGTAAAGGGCCAAGTAGTAACTACTTTAGGCTATGCAGGCTTGTATGGTTTCTGTTGCAGATATTCACCTCGGCCACTGTAGTGTGAAAGCATCCGTAGATAACATATAAATGAATTACATGAACGGGCATGATTATGTTTAGTAAAACTTCACTAGCGATAACAGGAGACCTGGTCATTTGGTCACACAGGCCATAGTTTGCTCACCTCTGATCACCTCTGATGTGTCCATTCAGGTTAACCTTTTTGAGAGAAATTCTTGTTTGTTTGTTTTTTTTCCTATGTTTGTATTCAGTTTTTCCTCCTGGAGTCCTGTGGGACTAGAGCTGATTATGGCCAAGCAGTAATATTTAAATTTTAATCATGAAGGTAGTAGAGACCTAAATTGAAATTTTATTTTATGCCCTTTTCACCCATTTCATAGTTTGTTTATATGTCCATATTAAAAAGCAAAATGAAATGCAATCCAGTTAAACAGTGAGCATACATTGTTTTCTTAAAATGCTGGCCTCTTGCTATATTTTTCATTATGGAATGGATTTCAATATAAAAAGTATGTTGTGGACCCCATACGATGTGATTTAATTATTAGAGCAATAGGAAGAAATCCTGTGTGTTTGATTTCATTTATAAGAAGATCCCATGACTTGTAACTCTGGGCTGTATAATATTGAGAATATAGTTGATATGTAATATGCAACTTACAAACCCTGAATGATCTTGTTGGTATATTAATATTTAATCTTTTTGTAAGTAGCGCTTCTCTTTGGTCTTTGCTGAAAGAAAAATTTCCTCCGTAGCTAGACTACTTTTAGTGAATATATGCAGTTTGTTCTTCAATAAAACTGATTATTTTCTTTTTAAATTGTGCTCTTATACTAAAGATACATACCAGTTATTGTGACCATCCAAACCAGGATATATGTAAATGCAGATATCCATAGTGCTGACATGAAAAATGTTATCACAAAATAATTTTTCCAAAACTTTCTTCTACAATCTGGTGTGGTTAGAAAAAGTAAGGTAATAATAGGAAGGGATAGTACCCAAAAAATTCTTTTGAAGTCTGCTTCAGGCATGTTGAAAACACTTGGTGGATCTGTTGAGGAAAAAATAAATGATTTTGAGTTCTCTCAAATGGCCAGTTAAGTTGGAAATGTCCATTTAGAAAGCTATATTGAAATAAATTAGCTGTATCAGTTTTTAAGAAGCTATTTAAAACATCTGAATACCTCATTACTGATATTGCTGGCAAAAAGAAACTAATTGAGACTTTAGGGCAGACAGTATAAAATGTGATACTCAGTGTTTCTTGATTTGGGGCCTTAAATCCATCAAAATATCTTGGCTCATTCACTAAATATATTAGATGTAATGTTTATGAAGTGTCAGTTGGACTTCTCTTGGTTTTCTACAATGTGGATGGTGTTTAGTAACTTTTTTTTGCTTATGGGATTAACCTGGCTTCTACCTATTTATAGCTATTATAGTTGTCTCTGTTCCCCAGTATTGATGATGTTTCTAGCCTGCCCTGTATGTCAGATAATGCATACTTAGGAAGTATAAAATAATTACAGCATAATCTTTTTGTGAAGTTGAATATTCCATTCTAATTCTCATTGTAAGTGAATTTTGGAGGCTTGCTTCATTTTTTTTTCTTATATTAGTTTCCCAGATTTGGAATTCACTACAGTTCCTAGGAAGAACCTTTAAGAAAATAGGAGCTAGCGTGGAATCTACAGTGTAACTTACAAAACTTGAGTATATTCCTTTATACATTTGTTTTACTAAATTAATGGAAGACAGCAATATATTGGATAAAAATAAGCGTTCACTTCAAAATTATTCAAAATTTGCATGGCATTTACAAAAGAATGTACCCATATATTGGATCAAATTACAACTAATGCTAGTAAAATAACTCATGAAAAAAATTTGCCAAGCCTCAGCCAATGGGCCACTAAGTAAATTTTAGATATAATCTCAGTGTAATGAAAAAATTTAGAGTGGTTCTTTTGAATTTCTTGTTATAAAATTTAACTTGGCAATATATACCACTTGCACTTGAAAGGCTAAAAACTATAATTTTTGTAAGAAGGGAAAAAGTCTTGTTTTAAATTTTTTTTAGGTAGTAAAAGAATAACTTTCCTTCCTAATGTACTTAGATAAATTTAGAATCTGTTTCATACAACCACTTTGTAAAAAACTAACACATAAATTTTTATTTCTGGCCATAGATGAATTTGACTTCTACTAAATATCTAAATGTTTTGCTACTGCTTCAGATGACATGTTTAAAACTCAGCTTTTCTTTTTTCCCACACCAGCCCTTTTTCCTAAATTCCAACTTTTTGTAAGTGGTGTTCACATTTTCTCAATCAATCACGAACAAAGCCTCAGAATTTTCTCTGCTCCCTTTTCTGGCCCCAGATAGTCCTTCTGTTGCCTCGTCTTGGTGGTGCTTCCTCTGCATTGTCTTTTTTATTCCTACTTTTCTTCACTCTGTCTAGGCATCGACCAAACACATCAGCTGTTTTAGTAGCCTCTGACAGACCTCCATTTCTTTTATCCTCTAATTTCCCTGCTTCATAAACCTGCAGAGACTTGTATACTAGCATTTAAGACTCTTCCTATCCTATTCTTTCCTATCTATCTTTTCTCTGCTTCCTTACTGTGTACATTCTGTGCTCCAGGTATGCAAATACTTGCATAGGCCTTTTGCTAATATTAATTCCTTAGCATCAATTTATAGAGTATACTTTACTCTTACTTCTACATCATTTACATAATAGACTGCTGTAGCTGTTACTTACTGGTCATAAATCACGTCATCAGCTAAAATCTGATTAATTCTATAAGGCTCAGTTTAAATGCTCCCTTCTCTGTGATAATCTTTTCTATGTAGCCATCAAATTTTATACAATCTGTCCCATTTAGGAACTACAATTACACTTTTCTCTTTATAGTACTTAAACCTTCATATTTTAGCTATTTTCTTTTTTTCCGTATAGCATTGGAAGCTTCTTAAGGATAGGGACCACCTCTTGATCATTTCTGACTCTCCCCAGGATCTTTTACATAAGTGTATATAGTAATTGCTGAATTGAAATGAGATTAAGTTTTTCTAGTGAATAGACTTAATAGTGGGCATGATGTGCTTCTTACCTTCAGAAACCTGACTAAGATCGTGTAAACTTAAAGGAAGCTGAGAGTAGCCAGACTCTTCATGAAATATCCCACTGTCAGTTCTTGATTGCCGATGGATGAATGGCTGACCCTCATCTTCCCACCCCATCAGTGGCTGTTGTTCACTTCTCTCCTCCATAGCTTCAGCAAGACAGGTGCAGCAAGGACTGAATTTCTTTATAATATATTGGTTAATTTTAATGTCAAAACACAGCACCAAAACATATAATCCATATATCAAAAGCAGCAAAGTTCCTTCATACCTATAAATTAAAGAAATTTGTTTTAAAATTAAAAATAAAAGTTTTTTTTTTTTTAGGGTTGATAGCTTTTGGGCAGTATCTGCTTAATAATTTTCCAGCAATAGAACAAGCAAAGAACATTTCTAGGTGTATTTTGGTTTTATAGATGTGTCCTAACTTGGTTACAGCGCTAACTATAAATTTATTGATAAAAGCTTGACAGTCCTTTTTATATTTCAAATAAAACCAAGAATTATAAACTCATTGTCTTCATTTACAGATTCTTTATAAACGGTAGGCATAAACAGTGCTTTGAAAATAATTGTAGATTTTTCAGAGTAAAAGTTAATGAATAGTGATGGGCATTCTCCATCTCAGTTCATTGGCAGCATCCATTCCCCAAAATATATAGTAATTATAAAAGAATATAGTATCTGTTAGTTCATTTCAACTGTGTCTATTCAAATCTGGTATAAGAATTTTGTGTAAAATATTCAGATATATGAGACTTTGGGACTTTTCAGTTTACAGAGATTTTTTTTTTTTAATTTTGATGTAACCGAATTTGACTTGTATTCGCAAGAAAATGAGGATAATCCTAAAAATAAAAGTATACCTTAGGCACTGAGAACTGTTGCCCTATGCTTTGGTTTCCTAAAGAGTTATGATTAGCTAATATCATTGATTTGAACCTGTCATTTACCTTTTATTTTATAAACAAAATTTTGGGAAATAGACCAGGTTTTAGGAAGATTCATTTAGAAATTTTTCTCCCTGCTAGATTTTAAGTTTCTTATTAGCAGATATTTTGCAGGGTTGCTAAGTTGTAGTCCTCCAGAAAGGTGCCATTTATATTGTTTTCTATTTTTCTGGTATCCTCTGGCATAGTGCAATGCACAGCCTCTGTGGCTGTGCATTGTACATTCCTCTCTATCCCTCATGATTCCTAGCATAGTGTTAAACACCTCATAGATACCTGGTTCTTATTAGTTGAAAAAGTTATTTGCTGTCCACTGAGTCACCCTCTTTCATTTTCTTGCAACAGCAAGATACTGGGAGGTTACGAAGAAAGCAAACAATTGTTAATACCTAAATATTGTTGATCCTTAGAGGAAGAAAGCTGTAATTCCTCTTGCTAAATGAACATCAGAGAAAAAGTTAGAAGAATCTGAAGATTTTATTTTTTATTATGTTAATCACTGTACGTTACATCATGAGTTTTTGATGCAGTGTTCCATGATTCATTGTTTGTGCATAACACCCAGGGCTCCATTCAAGAATCTGAAGATTTTAAAATTTACTTCCTCCATCATTTCTCTCCAGTCTTGTGACCATGACCACTTCTAACCAAGGCAAGGTAAACAACCCAATAAAGGAAAGACCCAACTGTTGGGTCTTTAATGGACAACAGAAGGGGAGACTTTCTGAACAGGCGGTGGGATGAAGGAAGGTTGGTAATACCCAGTGATTAGTGAGACAAGGAGACTGACATGACTATAGAACTTTCAAAGAAGGGAAAACCCAACCAGCAGCTGTGATGAGGAAGTTAGCTCAGAGGCATATGGGGAAATGGTGCAGAAGTAGCAGGTAATTGAGAACTCAGTGACTGAAATAACATTTCTGAAAAAGACACATTGCCAAACCATTGGAATTTCATAAAATCCTCTCTGTAATTGTGTTTTACATAAGAGTAATGATTATTTCAAGCTTACCAGTAAACTTGGTTGTCAAATATTATGCCAAGAACTGCAGCTACACTAATTGCATATGCTGCACAGTCTCTGAATAGGGGCCAACATGATAGCGTTGAGACCTGTAAAATGATAATTCACTGTTTCCATTACACTGTAACTTCGAGCACATGCTTAGCGTAATACTGAAAATTGTATGTTTGTAGCTAAATATTGTTATCTTTTGCATTTTGCTTAGAGACAAAGGAATTTTAAGAAAAATTGTGTTTCAAAGCCTATTAGGTTTTCATAAATTTGACCAAGAGCTATTTGTGGGTTAACTTTAAATGGAATACATGTTTTTCTACTGATTAATAAATTTGATTGAACACATTACTAGTGCCTTGTTTGTTCTAGACTAGAAACAGTTTTTATAGTTTGTCAAAACAATAAATGTGTTGAATGAAGTTTTCTTACATACCACGTTAGATAGCAAGCCACAAGCTGCACAGATGCCAAAGAGGTTATACATTGCAGATCCAAGGATGGTGCTAATGCCGATATCTCCCTTTGTGATAAATACACCTATGAGCGAGGTAATTGCTAAGTTAGTGTTACTAGACTTGAAGAACAGAAGAGAAAAGCACATTGAGTAAGCAGAAAATATAAGGAGCAATATTTACCCAGGAAAGCAGTAACTAACTCAGGAGCTGAACTACCGGCTGCCATAAAAGTTGCACCTGCAACATCCTGAGACAATCCAAGGGCTGAAGACAAACGAAATTCTGTTAAAGTGGCAAATGAAAGGGTATGTCTCTATACCTGAATATTCAAATCTACAGCTTCACAGAAAAGCAGTGATGGTGACTTAAACTGGAAAAATAAAACATGCAGGTTAAAAAAATTAGAGGAATCCAATGCCTTGCTTTCTCTCTGAATTCATTACTTAATGTTTTGGTAGAAAGGGAGAGAAGGCCATGGACTACTGGAACTATGCTGTGACTCGGTATTGTGAATGCCAAGAAACGGGATTTTGTAGGAGCCAGAAAAGATTCCTTTCTAGCTGTCTGGCTTGTAGGTGTATAGTGACAGCATAAGTTCTCTAAAGTGACACTGTCAACAGTACTTCAATAGGAGTTGGGAAAGTGAAGTCTTTCAGGAGTCATAATCCAATTTGAAAGAGGAGGAAAAAGTGAATATTGGTAGTTTTTAGGACCTGTAAGTGAACCTGAATTAAGGAGCTTATTCACAAATTAGCAATGTCAACCTTGTCAAAACAAATGAGAGGAAATTGGTTAACGAGGAACCAAAAAGATTTATTATTGTATAATTAAAATCTATTGATTTAAAACAAAAAACCATCAAGACTTCGCTCTAGAATAGGAAATATAAGAAAATACTACTATTCAAATAGTTTGTGTATATCCCCCAGACTTACAAGCGTGCAAATCCATTATCTTCAGTGATTGCTGGGATGAGAATCTTAAGAAACTTTTGGCTCTTTCAATTTTAGAGCTAAGGCATCTACTATGGAAAGGAAGAGAAAGCCATGTTGAAACCTTGCTTTGGGGAGGCCAAGACAGGTTGCATCAGAAATCCCCAACCGGGCTTTACTGGTACACTAAAAAGTAGCATGCTTTTTTATTCTTGGTGTGGCAGATTGTATTTTACAAAGATAGCTATGATTTTTGCATCCATGTGATTTTCCAGAACCTTTCCATTTCCTGCCTCCCCCCACCCCGAAAGAGTTTATGTGTCCTCCTGTGACTGCTTTGACTAACAGAATATGGTGGAGCCAGAATATTTCTGAGGCTGGGACATGAAAGGTGACAAAACTTCCTCATGGTTCTCTCTCTAGGGACCTTTGCTTTAGAGCCCTAAGCCACCACATAAAACTCCAACTTCCATTGAACTCCTGTGCTGGAGATAGCTCATGAAGAGCCCATACAGAAATAGAGATGCCTGATGCACCCTTACTATTTCAGCCCCCCAAATTTTGAATTTCCCCGTCCCAGGCACCAGACATGTGAAAGGGAGGAAGGTGTCAGATAATTCCAGCCATCTAACTATCACTGCATGAGAGACCTCAAGCCGAGCTACCAGCCGAGCCTGGTAAACCCTCAAAGCTGTGAAAGGTAATACGGTGATTGTTGTTTTACCACTAGTTTTGGGGTAATTGGTTAAGCAGCTGTTGATAACTGGACACCTGGCTATTATTCACTGAATTTGTTACACTTTCTGAGTACCTACTATGCCAGATGCTTTTTTAAGTGCTAAGAATACGGCAGAAAAAACAAATGTTTCTGCTCTTGTGGAACTTGAATGAAAAGAAACAGACAAGATAAGCAAAATATGTATTGTGTTAGATTTTTGATGTTACTATTGGAATTGTTTGGGGTTGCCATGAACCACACTCGTACGAGCCAGTGAATTTAACTGATAAATACTCTATGTGTTGTGACCACTCCACCAACCGGTTATTCTGCTGTTTCTCTCCCTCTCCTCAGGCCTCCCTATTTCCTGAAAATAGGCCAATGAATAACCCTACCATGGCATCTAAATGTTCAAGTGGAAGGAAGAGCTGCACATCTCTCACTTTAAATCAAAAGCTGGAAATGATTAAGCTTAGTGAGGAAGGCTTGTTGAAAGCAGAGATGAGCCAAAAGTTAGGCCTCTTATGTCAAACAGCTAGCCAAGTTGTAAATGCAAAGGAAAAGTTCTTGAAGGAAATTAGAAGTGCTACCCCAGTGAACACACAGAAGGTAAGAAAGTGAAAACAACCTTATTGCTGAGATGGAGGAAATTTCAATGGTCTGAATAGAAGATTGAGCCAGACACAACATTCCTTTAAGCCAAAGTGTAATCCACAAAGCCCTAACTCTCTCTAATTCTATGAAGGCTGAGAGAGGTGAAGAAGCTGCAGAAGAAAAGTTTGAGGCTACCAGAGGTGGTTCATGTGATTTAAGGAAAGAAGCCACCTCCATGTCATAAAAGAGCGAGGTGAAGCTGCAAGTGCTAATGTAGAAGCTGCAGCAAGTTATCCAGAAGATTTAGCTCATTAATGAAGGTGGCTCCACTAAACAACAGGTTTTCCATGCAGACAAAACAGTGTTCTATTGGAGGAAGATGCCATCTAGGACTCTCATAACTAGGGAGAAGTCAAAGCCCGGCCTCAAGACTTCAAAAACAGGTTGACTCTCTTGTTAGGAGCTCATGCAGCTGGTGACTCGAAGTTGAAGTCAATGCTCATTGACCATTCTGAAAATCCTAGGGCCCTTAAGAATGATGCTAAATCTACTCTGCCTGTGCTCTAGCAATCCTAGATGGCAGCACATTTATTTACAACATGGTTTACTGTATATTTTATGCCCACTGTTAAGACCTGCTGCTCAGAAAAAAGATTCCTTTCAAAATCTGTTCATTGGCAATGCACCTGGTCACCCAAGGGCTCTGATGGAGATATACGAGATGACTGTTGTTTTCATGCTAACACAGCATTCGTTCTGTAGCCCCATGGGTCAGGAAATAATTTCAACTTTCAAGTCTTATTATTTAAGAAATATATTTTGTAAGACTATAGCTGCCATAGATAATGATTCCTCTGATGGAGTTCAGCAAAGTTAATTGAAAACCTTCTGGAAAGGATTTGCCATTCTAGATGTCATTAAGAACATTCATGATTCATGGGAAGAGATCAAAATATCAACAGAACAGAACAGGACTATGGAAGAAGTTGATTCCAATCCTCATGGATGACTTGGATGACTTCTTCAGTGACTGCAGATGTGGTGGGAATAGCAAGAGAACTAGAATGAGAAGTGGAGCCTGAAGACGTGACTGAGTTGCTACAATCTCAGGATAAGACTGTAAAGGATGATGTGTTCCTGCTCTCGCTATCTCTCTCTCTATAAAAAGAAAAAAAAAAAAGACTGTAAAGGATGATAGGAGTTGCTTCTTATGGATGAGCAAAGAAAGTGGTTTCTTGAGATGGAATCTACTCCTGGTGAAGATGCTGTGAAGACTGTTAGAATGAAAACAGAGGATTTAGAGTATTGCATAAACTTAGTTGATAAAGAAGCAGCAGGGTTTGAGAGGATGGACTCCGAATTTGAAAGAAGTTGTAGTATGGGTAAACTGCTACCAAACAGCATCGCATGCTACAGAAAAATTGGTCATGAAAGGAAGAGTCCATCATTGTGGCAAAGGTCACTGTTGTCTTATTTTAAGAAATTGCCATAGCCACCCCAACCTTCAGCAACCACCATCCCAATCCGTCAGCAGCCATCAAAGCTGAGGCAGGACCCTCTACCAGCAAAAAGATGATGCACTGAAAGCTCAGATGATGGTTAGCATTTTTTTTAGCAAAATATTTTAAAATGAAAGTATGAACATTTTTTTAGTCATAATGCTATTGCACACCTAATACAAACATAATTTTATACGCACTGGGAAACCAAAACATTGATTTCACTCACTTTATTGTGGTGTTCGCTCTGTTGTGGTGGTCTGGAACCAAACCTGCGACATCTGAGGTGTGCCTGTATCTAGGGTAAGAGTGCTCTAGGCAGGAGTGAGTGCCAAGATTCCATGGTGGAGGCTATCCTGTGTGTTCAAGAAAGAGGAAAAGGCTGGTGTGTCTGGAATAAAGAGTGTGAAGGGATGGCAGAAGGGGATAAGGTAATAGGTGGCCAGATCATGTAAGACTTGTGAATCCTAGCAAGGATTTTAGCCTTTATTTTGAAAGATATGGGAAATGCTTGGGTAGGCATCCACATACTTCCTGTCAATGATACCAACCCTGGTCATCTTTTTTATCATGGGGTTTTTTGGTCTCAGAGACCAGCTGTAGGCTGAGCCATTTTGCCACCTGTTAAGTGTCTCTTGTGAAAAATCCTCTTAGGAGAGTTGGAATGATCCCTCACTATTTGCCTTTGGTCATGTTGCTTGGTGAACATGTTGCAGTGATGAATGAAGCGAGAGAAGTAATGTTTTGTGGAACATATTTCATAACATTTCTTTTGCTGGTTAGAGTATCTATCTATCTATCTATCTATCTATCTATCTATCTATCTATCTATCTATCTATCTATC
>NW_023270839.1:24275619-24330215 GCF_011800145.1 Mirounga leonina | reverse complement strand
ATCTATCTATCTATCTATCTATCTATCTATCTATCTATCTATCTATCCATCCATCCATCCATCCATCCATCTATCCCTGTGATGGCATATTACTCTGTGAATAACTTTTTTCATTTTGGGAATGACATAAGTAATATCTTACATTCATGGTATACAACTCACTTTCATGTACATAATTTAATCATCTCAATTATTCTCAGGTATGAGTGGTGGTATTTCCATTTTACAGTTGAAGACACAGGTCCAGGGAGTTAAGTATCTCAGGTACATGGATAGTAAGGATCTTCAGTGTGAGGAGTTAGGGCATACAGCCTGAGTCTGTTGTTTCTAAATCCAATGCTATTTCTATTTTACTGCAGAAACCCAATGTAAAAATGGCACTCAGGCAGGCCAATTATAACATGATGGGTAACTGAGTTATTTTATTCCCTGTTTTTTGGCGTGGGCATATAACTGCCTCCATTCTAGTCTTTCCTAGGGGAACTAATAGTTACCAGGCGTCAGGGGTACTTAGGAAGTTTTCCAGCATATTTCAGAGGATGTATCAACTGAGTGATATTGGATATTGGATTATCATGAATTCTCTAATCAGATCAGGGCCTGATAATATGTGGATGAAGTTGATAAGAACAATATGCTTTATTTTGAACTAAATGTCCAAACTCGGTGCAGCTGAAGAGTGAATGACCAATCTTTGCTTAATGCTAGCTGAAGAATGTTTCATTAGAAAAGTTCAGTCTCAGGAGGGAAAAGGTGATCTACTGAGCTGTTTGTTGCAAGGTAGAAAAATACGTGGCCCTTCTGAACACTTCCACTATCAAAAGGCAGTAACAATAAAGCTTGTTGCTGTTCACTGGGCTCTAATTGAGTTATGAAAGGAAAGATTCTATAAAGATGGATGTATAATGCTTCAAAGATATTTTAACAAGTTATATCTTAAGGTTCTAAGAATATTTTGTAAAATGGTTTATACCTTTGAACTTTAGAATAGACTGACTTTGTCTTCGCTGACCTTTGGGTAGCATTTCTCTCTGCTATAGTTTATTATTAAAGATAAATTGTTCTGTTTTTTTTCCCCCCAGAGCTATTACTTTTTTCCTCTTTACTTCTCTAAAGGAATAATCACATTTCCCTCAGGATATAGGAGAACTGTTCAAGGTGAATTTTCTTCATAGGTTTAGATATCATTACATTGTTTATATAAAGTGCAACTTTATGATAATGAGCTGTGGTCCATGGGGACCACGACTTAGACCAAAACTCATCAGGCTTTTTCTTAAGCATATTCTCTTCTCTGATGCCATGTTGAAAAGCTTGTAACAGTTTTTGAAAACTCTCTTCTGGGAATATAATATAGTAGGAAGAACTTTAAACTAAAATGGAGACCTGTATTCTGGCCCTGCCCTAATATGAGACTTCAGACAAGTCATTCAGACAAGCCTTGTGTTTTGCCATCTGTACAATGGAGCATTGGATGACACGATCTTTGAAGTATCTTCTAATTTTATCAGTTTTTATCAAAATGTAGGATATGGATTCTATGCTTTTAGACTCTATACCATTTTTTATTGTTAAATTTATTTTACTAAAACCCCCTACATTATTGAAAATTTAGGAGATAGAGTGGAAATATAGAATGGGAAGAGTCACTTACATGTTTACCATTGTGTTTTAACCACTGCTATCATTTTAATGTATTTCCAGCCGTTTTCATGATGCATATTTTAATAGAGTTATAAGCATAAACTATATATATGTAATTTGGCATCCTCTGGCACAATTTTAGAAGGTCCCCAGTGATAGCAAATTTTCATGTTTTGTAAATGGATTAGAGTTTTGGAACCAATCAAAGGTCATTCACACCCAATCTCATGACTAGGATGGTAATCATCTTGTCTAGTTTTATTTTGGGTCCAATAGGAAGTGTGACAGCAAACTGATGTTTTTTATGATTTACAAAACTGGTTCTGACATTAATTTCAAATGTATTTTTAGAAAAATTTTGAGTAAAGCTTTAGCATTATTGGAATAAATGCCTAGCTTCTCAATGCACAATATATATATATATATTCTGTGATGTTTTTAACAATAAATACAAACATTTTGAGTTCTTTATAGTTACTCATCTCATATTTTGTCTGAGCCAAGATGGAATAAATTCTAAAACCATATATAATATATATTATAATATATATGTAATACATAATATAATGCTTTTAAAGTAATTCCAGTTAAGAGGACTCCCACAAACCCCCAGTCTAATGCCTATAATATTATAGTGAATTTCCAACTGCCCTAACCCTATCATATAACACATGCACAAGACATTTTATCTCCAAACCTCAAAATTACCTCAGTTTTGGCTCCATAACTTGCCCAAGGTCATATAGGTAGTAATTGCAGAGATGGGATGGCACCTAGCTCTTTTTTACTACGAAAAGCTACTCTTTCAGTTATCCATGTAGGTAAAGTGAAGAGATTAATGCATAGCTTTATTATTATTATTATTATTATTATTATTATTATTGCCTGTTTCTGCAATTGCAGACTACCCAGGTAATACCCAGATGACTGGGTACTTATTTAGATCCATATACCTGGGGTAGATTTAGATGCAATCCAAGGGAATCACAAGGAAGATCAGAGGGAAAAGAAAAACAAAGAGGATGAAAATGCTCTTGAGAGAAGGATGAGTGCCCTTGTGTCAGGGAGGAAGCACTATTCTTAGACTCTTTGTTCTTTGGGAAGGCTTTGCCTCTGTAAATTTCATGAGGATTAAGAATCAAACAATCCCCTGAAACTGTAGGCTATCCAAATGCCATACTCACGGAATTATTCAACTCCCTTTCAATTTTACCAATTTAGAACCAATTCTACCTGGAATTAAAACTTTCATTTCTTTCTTATTGTCTATTTCTGAGACATAACATTGAAATTGAACATGGGCAAACATTAGTTCAAAGCAGAGTGAATAAAAATAAACTTTTAATCGAAAATTAAATATTTTATTTAAGTATGTTTCCCCAACATGTTATTAAGATCATTTTCACTTAAGACATAACATACCTCAAAGGATCAGCATGATGGAGGAATTAGCGCTTCTGAGTAGTATATTGGTGTAACATTTAAAAAGAAACATGTCTTAGCCAGCTTATGGTAGACTTTGGGCTGTATTGAGTGACCAGTCTTAAAGGGTTCTCAGTTTTCTATGTAGTTAGCTTGGAAAAAGGTAAAGAAAGCTGCTCTAAACAGTGGTTAAATAACTTGAAGAGATCCCCATTACCTATCAAAAGGATACATAAAAAGGATTTATTTTGGCTTTATACTGAACTTCTGTTGTTTCTAAAATTGGACTGCTTATAGAGATGTGAGGTAATAGTCCTATTTGGGCTATCAGTTAATATGGTTTATATTATATTTTTAATTTATATAAATATAAAATATTAATATTTATTTTAATGAAATATACTTTAAAGATTTTTTTAAACAAGAAAAGATTGCTAAAGATAGAATAAAATGGTATGGATTTTAATGTAAAAGAAGTAAAAGGAACTCTAAACAGAATATTCCAAAGAGGTATCATTTAAAGTTGTCACATGGATTATTAGATCAAAGAGTGGGTTTCATAAACTTACTTCCTAGCTTGTGAAGGTAGTACTTGCTTTTATTTGCCTTAAACTTCATGTTCAGGCTCTAGCAGATGCTCCCTAGATTTGGTATTTGCCCGAAACATATTCATATTGACTTTGATCACTCACCTTCTGCACTTCCATCTTTGCTGAGTAAAGGATTATAGTTTTTGTAGTCTATTCTTATGTAATAATGAATATTTAGTGAATGTTTACTATGTTCTAGGTTGTTGTGTAAGCTTATATTTAGTTTAGTTATATTTCCTCCTGTACATAGGCACAGAGTTCTATAAGCTGTCTCCGTCTCCGTTTCTCTGTCACCCACATGCCGCAGTGTGTCCACCAAGTACGGGTCTAGGGTCTAGAGGAGCACAGCTGGTGGGGATAAGGGAGCTCCCTTAAGTTTATTCTTTACCCCATTACCTCTAGCTCCTTTGATCTCAGATAATATTCCACCTCTGATGACGCCTTCTAACCCCTTCCCCTGAATCCTCATCCTATTCCCCAATTCAGAAACTAGGTCTTATCTCCAAAGGTAAAATGCTCTGGACAACTAGAGTGTGATTTTTTTTTTTTTTAATATTTTATTTATTTATTTATTTATTTGAGAGAGAGAGAGAGAGAAACAGCATGAGAGGGGATAGGGTCAGAGGGAGAAGCAGGCTCTCTGCCGAGCCGGGAGCCCGATGTGGGACTCGATCCCAGGACTCCAGGATCATGACCTGAGCCGAAGGCAGTCGCTTAACCAACTGAGCCACCCAGGCGCCCCATAGAGTGTGATTTTTATTCCTTCTATGATGTAGAATTAATTTCACTTCATTCCTCTATGTTCAAAGAATCATCATTAGCCTCCTTTCCTATAGAATCTAAATGGATGTGAAAGAAGATAGGATTAGAGGAAGAGGGTATAGCAACAGCATTTTCTCATATGAGTGCTACACAGTTAAGATGACAGCAAAATGTCTCAGGTTGTCTAACAGAGGTATGTATTGATGATGGGGTGGGGAGAAAGTCTGTGTGACTTCTGTGATCATGAGTAGGTCAAGGAGAAAGCCGAGATCCTTGCTGGAAGAAGCCTCAGGTGGTGGTGGCTCTAGAAGAAATTGCCAGATCAACATAGATAGTTACAGACAGAAAAAGGGCCCAGCCAGGGTATCAGCAAGAGGCTCTACCTTCTACCACCACCTGCTCATCCTCTCCACGGAGACTCCAGCCCTGAGGCTCTTCTAGTCTTCATCTTGCTAAAGACCCTTCTGCTGACCAAACGAACCACTGTTTTGACTTGAGGAGGGGGTAATGGGGTGATGGGGCTGGGGTGGGCCAGTGTCCTGCCAATTCACCCATCATGTTCTAGGCTGAGACTCAGAGCATGCACCCTACATGCATCATTGCATCATACATGATGATTAGGTCCTGTAGTACCATTCTATGAGCTCATGGACATCCTAGACAAAATGCTTAGGCTTCAGAGTCTAATTATTGCACTGTGGGCAAGTATTTATAACATTAATTTACAACCTCCAAAAGGTTGCTGAAAGTCTAAACTGATTTTTTTTTTTAAAGCAATTCAGTAGATTCTGTTTATTTTGTAGCATACTTCCTCCATAGTAACAACAGGTGTTTGATGTTTTTTGTTTTGTTTTGTTTTTTTGTCAAAATTCCAGTGCCCTTGGGAGGAAAGCACCACTTAAGGCTATTTAAATAGAACGGTTCTTCTGAAGCAACCATATTATGGCAGTTAAGCTCAAACAAAGACGTGTAAAATTATATCATACAGCAATTGAGAACATTCTTGGAGGTTGGCATTAGAGAGAGCAAGCTCTGCAGGGTCCAGGCTGTGTAGTCTTTTTTTTAAAGATTTAGAGAGAGAGCACAAGCGGGGGGTGGGGATGGGGGCTGGGGGGGAGGGGAGAGGGAGAGAATCTTTCAAGCAGACCTCCCTTGCTAATTGAGGAGCCTGACTCGGGGCTCAATCCCACAATCCATGAAATCATGACCTGACCTGAAACCAAGAGTCAGACACTTAACCAACTGAGCCACCCAGGTGCCCCCAGGCTGTGTAATCTTAAGTAATTAGTTATCATCTGAGCTTTAGTTTTCTTATCAGTAAAGCCAATTTATAGTCCTGACTTGGTAGGGTTTTTGTGAAGACTAAATGAAACCATCTCTGTTTAATTTAGAACAATGCTTGGTCTTCTATAATTGTTTTATGATAAATAGCTAATAAATAAATATATAAATAAATAATAAC
Organism: Mirounga leonina; assembly: GCF_011800145.1. Taxonomy (NCBI): domain Eukaryota; kingdom Metazoa; phylum Chordata; class Mammalia; order Carnivora; family Phocidae; genus Mirounga; species Mirounga leonina. The sequence continues at coordinate 24,324,335 of NW_023270839.1, read as the reverse complement.
ACTCCAGCACATTGTGGAATGCTTCAGTAAACTGTTTTCAAGATTATATTAATCCTTATTAGTTGACAAAATGGGGGGAATTATTACAACTCAATGCTCATCAAAGAACTATGGGGAAATGGGAAGCATTTGCAGACTTCTCTGAAGCCAGTTTCTGTGGCTGTAAACAAATTCCAGGGAAATTGTTTTTTATTGCTGATGTCCTAATTTGGATGAGACTATGCTAGACCTTGAGCAGAGAAATGACAGAATTAGTTTATAGGCACTTAAAAAAATGAATCGAGCCAGCACTATTTCTATCTCATTTTGTTGCCAGTTATTTTCAGTACTCAAGACCAGGGTCAATTCCTAGCAGCTGAAGATTTAGCAGCAGCATGGGCATCCATCAATCACACATGTGATATTGTGATTTATAAGAAATATATATTTGGGGCGCCTGGATGGCTCAGTTGGTTAAGCGACTGCCTTCGTCTCAGGTCATGATCCTGGAGTCCTGTGATTGAGTCTGCATCGGGCTCCCTGCTCGGCAGGGAGTCTGCTTCTCCCTCTGACCCTCCTCCCTCTCATGCTCTCTGTCTCTCATTCTCTCTGTCTCAAATAAATAAATAAAATCTTAAAAAAAAAAAAAAGAAATATATATTTGGTCATTCAGATGACCAAAATATATTTCTCATATATATTTGGTCTTCAACTGCAGTTACTGACTTAGGCTTCCTAAACCCCTGGAATTTCCTAAGTATTGAGAGTGATGAAGGCATCTTTTGTTATGTTAACAAGGTGACTTTTGGACCCCACCTAAGAACCAACCCTGTAATTAGAGGGTTAGAACTTTCAGTCTCACCCCTGACCTCTAGGAAGGAGAGAGGGACTGAAGGTTGAATCCATTGCCAGTGGTCAATGATTTAGTCAATCATGCCTATGTAATGAAGCTTCCATCAAACCCAAAAGGACCCTTCTGGAGAGTTCCTAGCTTGGTGAACACGTGGAGGTGCAAGGACAGTGGAAGCTCCACGCCCTATCCTCATACCTTGCCCCATAAATCTCTTCCATCTGGCTATTATGTCATTTTATAAATATATAATTATATATGTATTTATATATTATATTTATTTATATTTATATATATTTTACATACAAATATATATATCTTTTCCCATAAACCAGTAATCTAGTAAGTAAAATGTTTCTCTGTGTTCTGTGAGCCACTCTAGCAAATTAATTGAACCCAAGGAGGAGGTTGTGGGAACCTCTGATAGACAGCCAGTTGGCCAGAAGTTAGGGTAACAACCTGGGCTTATGACTGGTGTCTGAAACCCAGGGAAGGGTCTATTGGAACCCCCAATCTATAGCTAGTTATTCAGAAGCACAGGCTTGCAACTGGCATCTGAAGTGGGGCGTGGGAGAGCAGTCTTATAGGCCTGAGCCCTTAACCTGTGAAAGTTGATGCTATTTCCAGGTAAATACTGTCAGAATTGAATTGATTCCTTGGACACCCTGCTAGTGTCTGAGCATTGCTTTTGCTGGTGTGGGGACCCCCCGTCCCCTGACCCCCCATGCATATACATTGGAATTGGGCTCAGAACCTATTTAGTTTAGTGTCAGTGAAGTGGGATTTGCTAGAATGACCCCGGCTCACAGAAACATTTGGTTTGGGAAAAGAAAAGGTGAAAGGACAGGGGATCAGGAACCTTTGATTTCTGGGTGGCCATGTGGTCACCCATGGTATGGAGCAGCAGCTGTGCTGTGGTCAGCTACTAAAGGTAAAAGTTACTAAAGGTAAAAGTTACCACCAGGAATTTAGAGATGGATCCAAGTCCTGTGGTTGATTCACTTGATGCATAAGGAAATGCAAAGTATAAGAAAAAGGCAAAATTTTCTACCCCTTGATTATTGTTAACTGTAAAAGCTAAACTAAAAGTAAATGAGGATGCCTGATCAGACCTTGATGTCTCAGATTTCAGTGAGTCTGAGCATCGACTGCTAGCCTCAGAGCTGCCCAGCAAGGGGAGAACTATGCAGGGGTAACAGAAAGTACTTCTAAGACCTTTGGTTACCAAGAAGGTCGTCAATAGGGAGGAACAGCAAAACCAAGAAACCAGTGAAACCAGAGGGTATAGTGTGAAAGAACGGTTTCATTTTGTGGATTGGTATCAGCAGCTTCCGGAGGAACCTTTCCTGAGGGGATGGATTGTGAGGGTGATTTGGAGGCTGTGTCTTGTTTTGAATGCTGCAGAGTGAAAGAGCATGTTTGGGTTGATAATGGGACATACAGCTAGCTCACTATGGAAAAATTACAGATGGCTATATGCCCAATTTTCCCTATAAATAACAAGTGGAACATCCCAGATGAAGCCGTTGATAATGTTTTATATGTAAGCCATGTGGGATTGGCTTTATGAAGATTAGGATATTCACCCACTGAATACGTCCATTACGCATGTCATGATAAATGCTGTGGTTAAGGGGGCCCTCATGAGCACCCCATATAACCTTATTGTTGCAAAATGGAAAAACAGGGAATCTTTATCAAATGTGCTGAGCTTCCTTCCCCTCCTGGGTCTTACAGATGCTAATAAAAACATTAGGTTAATTAATAAGAAAATGGGAAGAGGCCAAGGAGAGAGTCAAGGGACTGTTTCCAAGAAGGTGAATGAAAATTTCTAGAAGATTATTAAGAAATACATTAACAAAGCAAATATTGAAAGGGGCAAAACAAAGGAATCAAGGAAAAGTGGTGGGACTTGTCCCAGTAGGGTGGAAATCTTTATGGTTATTAGGCAATGGGATGAATAAAGCAGAAATAGATGGAGTTAAACGTTTCAATGCAGCGTTACCTAAGGTCAGTGGACGTGTGGGACCCACTATTGGTCACCCAACATTAAAGGACCCCAAACACATCCGCTCTATTTACCCCTGTCTGGAGAAATTTTAAAGACTGGAAGGTAGAGATTACTATGAGGAAGTGGACCAGCAACCACTTGGGGCAGTGGTTAGGCAGATGAATCAAATTTAAGGTTGACAGAGGGGAGAGGGTCCCTTGGGTCGATCCCTCACTGAGGACCTTATGTGCAAGAGTGGATAAATTGGGCAGTGGGTGGAGAAGAGTAGTTTCCAGGGCAGTGGCCAATGGCCTGGTGATATGGTCAGATTAGAAAGGCAATAGAAACCTGGGTACTAAAGATGTGCCCATATAAGACATAACCCTGTGGAAATCACTATGAAAATTTGAAAGGTGCGTTAAAGTAGAAGCATATAAGAAGAATGCTCTTCCAAGTTTGGAAGGTGATTGAAATAAGTAGATATCCCAGTGTGCTCCTTTGAGATGGCAGCCTGGGTCCATGAAATGAGTAGACAGGGGGGTCTGCAGCAGTGCAAAGATGGGCTGAATCCAGACACATTCTTTGTGCACCCTCTGAAGCACAAAATGCCAATAAGAGCTGTTCTACCTGCTATCAAGAGAGACGGAGACCGCAGAGGGCTATGTGGCAGATTCCCTGGTGGGAAGGTCCTGAACATAGCTGGCAAGTGAGACTGATGCTGGTAGCCTTCGGGGGCTACAAATGGGTCCTGACAGGAGTATTCACTGCCTCTGGACTGGGCTTTGCTTCTCTGGTATTAGATGGCAAATGCTCAAAATACTATAAAAGAACAGCTGCAGAAGATAAGTGCACGGATTTGGATTACTGACCATTTCTTCAGACCAAGGAGCACATTTTGCTGCCCATGGGCATAGAGATAAGTTTGATAAAGAATTGGAGTGGGTGATTGAAACACTGGTTATTGAAAATGGGGGAAGAAAAAGGCACGGAGAGCTGGCTCACCAGCCATCATGAGTGTTTGCTCACCCTCCACATGCGGAGTCCTGAGGGGTGGCCCCACTCGGTAGCTTCCTGTTTTCTGGTGGATCTGGGCAAGAGTGGGAGGGGAAGCTGTTGGTATTCTTTCTCCCTCACATTGCCTCGACTTCTGTTTTGTTTCCCAGCCCTCCCACCCCCCACCCCCACTAGATGCAGGGGTCCCAGGACCAAGGCTGCAGCTACAAGGGCTGGAAGCAGGGAGAATGGCTAAGCCAGAAACTGACCATGTCTTTAACCTTTCTGCCACAATTCCTGAGAGCCTGGTGGGATAGGGTGTACCTTCACCCCCTCTGTCAAGTTGGGATTAGTAGTGAATTCAGCTCTATTGCTTCTGGTAAAAATAGCTCACTAGTTGTGCACCTAGTATGGCCTTCACTGTCTGATCTGGAATGGGCTGAGGGAGAGGCGCTTGCTGGTATTGCTGCCTGCGATCTAGACCAGCACAATGGACTGGGTAGTTACCAACGACTGAATGAGAGTCTAGTAATAGGCCAGTGTCTTTGGACTGCCATGATTGTTTTGCCATAAGGGGGATATGTGTGTGAAGACCAGGAAGTGGGCTGTGATATTGTGGTTTATAAAAAATATATATTTGGTTTTCGTCCATGGTTTCTGGCTCACAGCTCCCAAAAGCCCGGGAAATTCCTAAGTACAGAGAGTGATAAAGGTGCCTTTTGTTATGTTAATGAGGTATATTTTGGACACCATCTGAGCATGGCTGCTGGTTGCCAAGGGAACAAATCATGTGATTAGAGGGTGGGAACTTTTAGTCCCACCCCCTGGCCTCCAGAGAAAGGAAAAAGGAGAGGGGCTGGAGGCTGAATCAGTTGCCAGTGGTCAATGACGTAATCACTAATGCTTAGGTGATGAAGCCTCCCCAAGCAAAAAAGATGGGATTTGGAGAGCTGGGAGAGTGATGTGTCTGCAGAGGGCATGGAAGCTCTGCTCCCTTTCCTCATACCTTGCCCCATGCATCTCTTCCCTCTGACTGTTCCTGAGTGATATCCTTTTATAATAAACTAGTAATCTAATCATTGATTAGATTATTTTGAAGTAGCAATCTAAATTTTAATGCAGTTTCTGCTGCAGGCCTAGAAAAGTTATTTATTTACACCCAAGACAATTTTTTTATAAACAAGATTCTTGATGAACTTATTCTTTTAGTCAAGTTATTGTTTGGAAATGTGAAAAACATTTTTTGACTATTTTCTAGGACGAGAAATTTTCAAGGTGGGACAAAGTAACTTGAATTTAAAATGTCCTAGTTTCTGTTTTGTTTTGTTTTTAAAGGTTTATTTATTTATCTTAGAGAAAGAGAGAGAGAATGTGTGAGCCTGAGGCAGGGGGTGGGGTTGAGAGGCGGAGAGAGAGGGAAAGAGAAACTTAAGCAGACTCCATGCAGAGCTTGGAGCCTGTTGGGGGACTCGATCTCACAACCCTGAGACCATGACCTAAGCTGAAACCAAGAGTCCGCCTGCTTAACTGACTGAACTACCCAGGCACCCCAGGGGCTCAGGTCATGGTCTCAGGGTCATGAGATCGAGCTCTGAGTCAGGCTCTGAGCTCAGCATGGGGTCTGCTTGGGATTCTCTCTCTCCCTCTCCCTCTGCCCCTCTCCTGCTCGAGCACTTCCTCTTTCTCTCTCTCTCTAACAAATAAATCTTAAAAAAATAAGATAAATAAAAATAAAATAAAATTTCTTAGTTTAATATAATTAACATGATCTATGTAGGTTTTCTAACTAAAGGTTCAGTCCTGGCACTAGGGTGAACAAATAATTATTACAACAGTAAAGAGTATAGAAGCGGATGTACATACACATAGATGAAAGAATTTAGTATGTGAAAATTGATCAACTTTCTGAAAAAATAGCATTGCATCCTATAGTAAAACAAATTCTTAGTGAAAGAAAGAAATGTAAAAAAAAAAAGAGAGAAACTACAAGTAAAAGAAAATATGACAATTTTTCTGACCTGGGGATAAATGTCTTTCTAAGTATAAAACCAAAAGGAGAATCACAAAAAAAAATATTTATAAATTCACTTAAAAATATGTAAACTTCAATGTGATAAACACACAAAATACAAAAGCAAACAGCAAGCTATGAAAAAGTATATGATATAAAAATTATATTAGGAAAAGGGTTAATATCCTTATGTGAGAAAAAAGAAGTCTTGGGAATCAATAAGAAAAAGACAAATCCCCTCCTGTCAGAACATGGGCAAAAAAAGCACAAAAGCAAAACCACAAATTTCAATAAAATGAAATGTTCAACCTCACAAATAATAAGATAAATACACATTTTATAAAATGAAGTTCCATTTTAAAGAAATTAGCAAAAATATTATGTTATTATTCATGGTTTTCTGGAATGGAAACTATCCCACATTCTGGAGGTTTAAGTTGGCACACCCTTTGTGAAGTGCATCTTTATCAAAAAATGATCAGAGAAGTTTGCAAAGGTTTTATGCAAGTATGGGCACAACATTGCTTGGAATAAAAAATAAAAAAAAGTCCAAAGAGATTAATAATTTTAAAAATTATGATACATTTCAACTGGGTATTTACTATGTATAAAACACAGTGTTAGGTACTTACATCATTTACAAAATCATGCTACCATTAAAAATCATGTTTTTGAAGAGTATTTAATAATATGGGAAAATGTGCAGAATAAAATATTATATGAGGAAGAAGAAAAAAACCTCAAACTGTATCTATAGCAAGCCCTAAAACCCTGAAAGGAAATAAACCAGATGCTGTGGGGATCTCTGGGTGATGAAGATGTAGGTGATTTTACTTTTTTCTTCTTTTTTTTCTTGCGTTTTATCAATCTAGGTAAAAATACTATGTTAAAGTAATTTAATCGGTATTATAGAAAAATATTAATGCCGTTGTAAAATGGAATGCCAATATAAAAAATGACTATGTTTATACCTACTTGAGTTAAATCATAATAATTATAAAAAACTTATGCTGACCTGTTCTATGAATTTTTTTCTTTAAACAAATACGTGCTGAGAACCTCTGTGTTCTTGCCAGGTCCTGCTGTAGGTCTTAAGGATACTGCGATGGTGCAGTGAACAGGAGAGAAAATCAGGAGCATTTCAGCGGGGCCAGGGGCCTGCATGGCAAAGGGAGAGTTAATGTTCTAGCTCTCTCTCTCTGGGAAGAAATGCTAGCAGTGTGTGTCGGTGTGGGTGTGGGTGTGGTGGGAGGAGAGGATGCTGTTTCTGCGCAATCCTGTGAGCATGCAGTTGGAAACCTAACCCTTAACTTTGACATTCTCTGAGGTGAGCACGTTCAACCAACTGAACTAGCCAAGCTGGAGACAGACTGGGAACTTCTGCGGGCACTTTTGTTGTATAGGGCATGAATCATCATTGATATCCTGACTTTAAGGGACTGGGATACCAATGAAAGGTCTATGCTCAGGGTTCTGGGTGATATACATGGCTGAGGGGATGGAAGAGAGAGGCTTGGCCTGGCCAATCTTATTTTCAGAAACCAGTAACTGAGCTTAATGTTTAATAACTGAATTTACGATTATCTGATGCCTGAGGTCACTTTACATAGGATGCAGGACTTATTTATTTTTGGTTCATAAACATCAGTTAGTTTCCTTACTAGAATAAGGCTGAAAAAGGAAGGGGGTGGGGGGAAGAGAATAGTCCTTAATGTCATTTGTTTACCATCCATCTACCTTTAAAAAAATTACAATTTTAGAATAAAACTGAAAGAAAGTTTTTTAAAGTATAAAATGGCAAGCATTAGGAGTGCCTTGTCTTAGGAGTACACACCAAGTGCATATATGCAAAAACTTGGAACAGTTTACTAACAAGCTGCCAGCCGTATCGTAGCCAAAGAGTTTCTGGAGATAGTCTTTGTAATAATAATTGCTGGGTACCAATTTAAAGATGCCCTGCTGCCCATGAACTACCAAGAATAAACCACACGCAGGCCAGTTCCTTAAGGTAGGGCCCCGCAACACAGAAGTCTGTGCTCGGCAACCAGCTGAGATGGACAGAATTGTTTGCTGAGCTGTTTTAAAGACAGCCACATACATGGGACACCACTATTTCGGAAGCTTATAGGGGAGATTTCCAGCCACTTACATTCACTGATGATCTCCAGGGAGGGTAGGAAGTACTCGTCACAAACAATAGACACGGCCATGAACATGTAAAGGATAATTAGGAAGTAGAGGACAATGCCTCCATCCCAGCGCTCCTGTTTCGTGAAAAACCCTTCAGGAAATTCCAGTGATGGAGACGAAACACATTGAGTGCTATTTCCTGGTAAGGAAAAGAAGGTGAAAATCTGAAGTATGCTGGTGTAGCTGGTTCCAAGCCCACAAAAAGAGATTCCTTAAGAAAACTCCACGTGTGCCGTAACTGGGCGGAATTTTAAGAACCCTGGTGAAAATGTATAAAGCACTTTTGAATACGATGTAGAGCTTTGTAGAGCTTAAAAAAAAAAATCTTTGGGGCCTGAAAGAGGAGCTTTAATGAAATAAGCTGATGAGAGTGAAAAAATTAAAAAAAAAAATCATGAAATCACTCTTCCTTGTCTCCTTTATTTCTAAAAGGGAATTCTGAACCCCTCTTCCTTCTCAAAGAGAAACCGTATCTCTGATGAGAAAGATTCCTAATATCTGTACAATTTCATTTTCCCATTTCAGAGCCCAAGCTGCCCACAGGCCTGCGAAGAATCCTCCACTGTTGCAGAGAGAATTTCTAAAATGAAAGAAGATTTTTTTTTTTCATGATAAGTCTCCAACAATAAAAAACTGGAGACTCGCCTGCTTCATGAAGTCTGTGAATTCTTTCTGAACTATCTTTGAGAACTTATGAGGGATCAAAAGTGTTTGATATTCTTCCAAATGCTAATAGTCAGAGGAGGAAGCATAAGCCGAAGTGAGTCAAGGGAGAATTTTCCTCTCCCTTTGTCCCTTCATCCATACGTGGCATCAGCGGCAGGGACGGCTGACCCCAGTGTCCACCTACCTGTGGCCCTTGGGAGACGCTGGGGCAGGGAGGCGCCTGGGGGAGGCAAGCGTGCGGTAGCCCAGAGGATGCCGAGGAGCAGAGCCCTTCTTGCCCACCGTTGGCCCCCTTCGGTCTGCATTTCTGCTGTGCTCTTACTGCGGAGCGCTGCTTGGGGAAGGGGGAAAGGAAGGAATAAGCTGGATCATGTGAGGAGTCTCCTTCCTGCTCACTGCGCTGCCCAGGACACATCTCAGGAAGGCCTGTGCAGGAGGGAGGGTGAAAGGAGCCAGGCAAGCTTTTCTGATCAGGAGCCCCAAGCTCCAGAGAGGCTGGAGGAGGTGGGGAGGAGAGCAGATGACTCCTGTGTGCAGCTGCAGTAGTCCCTGAGGGCAAGTCCAGGCGGCTTGCTCTCTAAGGCATGTTTTGATTTACTGGTCTTCACAGTGGCTCTGATTTTGACTTTCTCTAGATTTGGAATGACCTGAGTTTGCAACTGCTTCCGTCTCCAGTCCTCACTTCTAGAAGTTGCTGGGGCTGGTGTATGTGAATTCTTTGACTAGGTAGGCACGTTTTTATATTTCTTTGGGTCTCTTCTCCTCCTCTCCAGTTAGGGCTAGAGACAGAAAGCTAACTTGGGAGGCAATGATCTAGTGGAGAAGTGACGGGGGCTTGAACCAGAGCTGGAGCAATGGGGGTGGAGAGAAGCGGAGAGCTTCAAGAACTATTATGGAGACATGATGGATGCTATTTGATCATGGATTAGCTGTGCTCTCTGCCAGAGGTTTTGAAATGCAAATCCAACAAGCCAAGGGGGTTCAGACACAGACTACTATCTTCCCTATCCTAGCATTTAGTGCACTTGCCAAGGCGTTAAGAGCTTGGGACAATGCAGTAACATGTGCCTAATAGCACAGACCATATAGTTGGAGTCCTAGCTCTGCTACTTCCTAGCTCTGTGTCCTTGGGCACGTTATTTAACCTCTCTGCTCCTCAGTTCTACTATCTGTAGAAAGGGAAGGGAAGAGCCACCTGACCTCTGTGTGGAGGATGACATAAATGAATGTATGTAATCAGCTTAGAGAAGCCTCTGCCACGTGGTCAATGTTACCTGTTTATCATCTGTCTATATTATTATTGATGTGTTACTCTGGATTAAGATAAAAGCTTCTTGGCCACTGGATTTCTTTTTTTTTAAGGTTTGCAACTCTTGTGGTTCCTTGGCTTTGCAGAAAAAGCATAAAAATTGATGTGCTCGCCAAGTTTTAGATTTAGAAACTGGGTTTTTCTGGTGGAAAGGAGTAAGTTGCTTCTGGATGTTTATGATCCTGGGTTGGTAAAAATTCTCAAAACACCCCTTTGTCTTGCTGGGAATTGGTAGCCATTATAAACCTCTCTGAAACTGTCATTTCTAGGAACTGTCTATCCAGATGTGTGGTGTGGTTGTGAGGTTGGGATGATGAGTCACCAAAGTGTAGCCCAGAGCAGAGCAGATTCTCAGCGAGCCGCGTCTGGGCTGCCGACCCCCACAGAAGGCGGCGCCCTGGACCGCGGGACTGTGGCCCCGGTGCCAGCAGTGGTCAAGGCCAGGGGTAGAGGCCACTACTTCTGCACTGAGTGGATGTGTCGCATGAGCCTTTCCTCTCCAAAATGCAGTAGTTCAACCAATTAATAAAACTAAACATTATAAACAAACAAAATAGCACAAAAATTCAAACCCACAGTATTTCCAATCTGTCGAGTTTCCCACAGTCCTGATTTTGTTGAGTGTGTCGTACGGTATAGCTTGACATGTCCCTCCGTTTCCTCTGTTTTTGTTAATTGGCAGCTGGATGCAGAGGCTTGATCAGACTGGGTTCTGTCCCACTGGCAAGACCAAAGTGGGTGGGTGGTGTGACCTTTCTTCAGAAAGCGCATGAGGTCTGCTTGTCTTTTCTTTTGTGGTATTAGCAGCCATTCCTTCTTTAGAGGTCACAAAAGGGCCATGTTCTAATTCTATGATTTCTTTTTCACTTATTACTTGGAACATTTTACAGTGAGATGATTTCTAGCATCTACTCTTTGGATACCCAGGGGTACCCAGTTTATATGGAAAAGATAAGATATGTGCTTGATCCTTTCCCTCTACTGATCAGTTCTCAAGTTAATTGGTTCTCAATTTTCTTCCAAAAATAACCAACTAGATTTTAAAAATGATTATGAATCAATGTATTTAAATATATTTGATGGCTTCCAATTGCCATGATTATCCTTTTTGAATTTCAAATCATCTCGTCTTTAGCTGGTGGGAGCCTTACCTTTAGGTTGACTTCTGAGAGCCTTTGATATGACCTTAATAGTTTTTAATAGCTTTCTTATTACCTGATATAAAAGAGATGTTCCAGACTCATCCTACACATAAAACCAGTCATTTCTCCAAAATGTCTCTTTATTTATTTAAGTGGAAAGTACATCCATATCATCTAAGAATCTGGGTTGCTAGGGATGCTCACTGCTACTGGATTGCTCATTATTTGTAATCCCCCCTGCCCCGCCCCCCCGCCATATCTCTTCATAAAACACCTCATGAGTTCATACTTGTACTTCCCATTCAAGGGTCCTGGATGATAGAACTGGAATATCTAGTATTTCATAATTACTCATTTACTGTTCCTATATTACATATATGAGTCTCAAAATGATGACATTGATTCTACCACCACTGATACTAAGAAAAGTGAAAAATTTTTGCTTATGCTCTTTCCATTCTCTTTCTATTCCAAGAGCTATAGCCTATCTGCACTGCCTGAGCATATAGTCATTAAATGTCTCCCTTTAGCCCTCACTTAGTTTTGGTACAAATAACTACATTTTTAATGTTTGCCACCATTCTAAGGTTGATGTTTCTCTAGACATTTTGATACTTGAAACATATTTTCTAGTAGATCCCTTGGAAGAGCTCATGGGAACTGTGTTCCTTGAGTTCTTTCCTGTCTGTAAAAGATTTCTCAATGGTCTTTATACTTGAAAGTCAGCTGTGCTGGATATAAAATCACTGGCTCACATTTTTTTCCCTTGAGTATCTTAAATATGTTTCTCTGTTTTCTTATGGCATAAAGCATTGCTGTTGACAAGCTGATAATTATATAATTTTCCTCTCCTTAGACATTGCTTGCCCTTTTTTCCTAGATACCCAGAAGATTTTTTTTCCTGTTTCTTTAAATTTCAGTAATTTTACTAGAATATATCATAGTATTGGTCATTTTAAGTCAATATTCTTAGGTATAAGAATGTGCTCTTTCAATGTGTAGTTTCAAATCTCTTTATTTCAGGGAAGTTTTATTGAATTACAGTTTTCAGTATTTGTTCTGTTCCCTTTCTTTGGATTTATTCTTTCAGGAACTTCCACTATTTCTATGTTGGATATCTTTGGATATCTTCAATATTGTTACTTGGTCATAAATCTTTTTTATTTTTTTCATTGTTTTTGATTTTAAAATTTTTCATTTTTTCCTTTCTATTTAAGATATTATCTGTTGTGTTTATTGCTCCTGTGTTCTTTCTAATTTTATACTCAGTTTTTCAAAAATTTTTCTTTTATATGTAATATTTCCTGATGGCTACCACCTCATTTCTGAGATTTTTCTTTCTAATTCTAATTCTTCTTATCTTATATGATTTTCTTCATGTCTTTTAGATTCTAGTTATAGTTTGATCTGTTGTGTGGGCATGTCTTCCTAGCATGCTTCCCGTGTCTGAAGCAGTGCTATTCTCCCCTTATCCTTTTTTATTCTTATGGTAACTTTGTGTGGGATTTGACCTCCACATCTTTCTTTTTCTCATCTTTATGTGAAACTAATTTTTTCTGAACTTTAAGAAGAAGGTGTTGTTCAGCGTAGCTTCTCTCAATTTGCACTGATCACCCTTCTATTGTTTTCTCGTAGTGTTCAAAAATATCATGGCTTGCTCTCTGAAATTTACTGGCTCTGTCCTCCATGCCTACTTTTATTGGGACCTCCTCTTTCCTTATTTCCCTATCGTCGTTACCCTGGTTAGCTTTTATTCCATGACTAGAAGTTTCAATATGTAGTTTCAAATCTCTGTGTGTCAGCCCTATCCTGGAAGGGAACTCTGCTTGATTAGTTTTGATAGTTCGTATGTATCTGACCCTATTGTGACCCCTTGTACTCAACCACTGTTAGACCGAGCCAAACCTTTTTTTGGTTTTTAACTGCTGTTTGCAAATAGTCCTATCGTATTTCATCAAATTTTTGTTGTTATTTTGGGGTGTCCTGTTCTCAGGTTGGTCAGATTCCCGTGCCTTGCCTGTACTTTCTCCTGAATAGAAGCTGATACCATGTATATTTGGTGTCATGGGGGTGCTTCGTCCCCACTCATTTGTACTTGGGACTGGTGGTGATAACTCCGTACAACTTTCTGTTAAATGCTGTTAATGGGTCTTTGCTATCTAGTTGCTTTGTCTGTTTCTATGTGGAGATTTGGAAAGATTGAGAAACCATGCCACTCCTGCCTCCATCCTGAAAAACCTTTTCATCTTTAACCAAAGGAATCTATAGTTGTATTTTTTTTTAAAGATTTTATTTATTTATTCATGACAAAGAGAGAGAGAGAGAGAGGCAGAGGGAGAAGCAGGCTCCCAAGGAGCAGGGAGCCCGATGCGGGACTCGATCCCGGAACCCTGGGATCATGACCTGAGCCGAAGGCAGACGCTTAACCATCTGAGCCACCCAGGCGCCCTATAGTTGTATTTTTTTAACCAGAACTTTTTTTTAGTCCATTGAACATATGGTTTACTTGACAAAGATTCTATTTACATACAACCAGTAGGAAACTCATCTATTATGTAAAGTTGCATACAGCTAAACTGTTACTGAGGTTCATGCTACACAAATAAAACAAAACTGTGAACCTATTGGGTGTTTGATCTTGGGACGATGACTTCACTTCCTACGGCTTCCTCGTGCCCATTTGTAAAACGAAAGGGCTGGGCTAGATATGTTCTTAATTCTACTTATTAGCATTTGCTAGTAGTCAACATTATTAGACTCAGAGTGGTGGTTTGTATCAAAATGGAAATTAAAATAAACAAATAGAGAATCTCTGGAACAAGCTATCTCTTTAAATAGCCAAGTAAGTAACCCATTCAGATCGGTTATTAAAAAAAAAAAGCAAGCGGTGGTTATTGAACTGTGGTCAAGTTATAGATTGGTAGTCATCCTTTCTTTTAAGATGTGAAACTATCAGAATTACCTTCAGCTCTTCCTTCTCACTGACCAGCTTCAGTTTAACAGTCTTCATCGAGATACCTGGACCTCTGCTGAGTAAGACGTCGCCAGTTATGCTTGGGGATCAAAGCTAACAGTTCTGTGTTTACTAAACCTGAGATCTTCTTGTGCATCATGCAGTGCAATTCTCCTACCAGCCCTATAGGATAGCAGAGGAGTTCTCACTGGTTTCTCAGTAGAAGTACCTGGTGGCTTTTAAAATTACTGATGATTTGGCACTTACCCAGACCAATTGAACCAAAATTTCTGGGCATGGCTCAAGCATGGATATTTTAAACAATTTCCCAGCTGATGCCAGGACGGTTGAGAACTACCAAGATGGATGTTGCTATCCTTGCTTTATAGATGATAGATTGAACCAATTGCCTAAGATCTAAGGCTACATAGCTCTCACCTAAGTGGCGGAACCAGGTTGTAGGCAAAGGTCTGTCTAATGCCAAAGTACATGGCATCCTCACTTGCTAAGCTGAGCCAGTCCTCAGAAGGTGAATTTCATGAGGGCAAACCCATGCCTATCTCATTTCCTACTGCATTGCCTGTGTTCAACACAGTGCCAGGCACATGGTGGGTATCTAATAAATATTGTAGAAGGTGTGAATGAATGAAGTACTTAAGGAATTTCACAGTGACTTTTCCTTGACAACATCCCTGGGACCCCACAAGAATGCACAGGGTCTTTTGTCCCATTAAAATGCCTTTTGCTGTGTTGTCTGAGCATTTGTCTGAAGTGTCCCCTAATGGAGCAGCTCAATTAGCTCTCCAGCTCCACCTGCTGATGCTTCAAACACGGTTGGGCTCTCCAACTTCCTGTTGGAAGAAATACGGAAAAATCTACTCTTAGAAGCCCTGTGAAATCAGTCATTTGAAAAGATACTTTGATTCTCCTCCATCGAATGAAAGCTAGGAATGTTTGCTAGCCCCTGCCTTTTAGTATCTGCACCCTTAAATGAAAGCCTTCACAGGCTGCCCTATTCCTGTGAGGACAGAGGAGGAGAAAGAAGCAGATGGCTAAGCCTGTCCCTGTGCTCTGACTCCAGCTTGCTTTTTTTTTTTTTTTTTAAGATTTTTTGTTTTATTTATTTGGCAGAGAGAGAATACAAACAGGGAGAGTGGCAGGCAGAGGGAGAGGGAGAAGCAGCCTCCCCACCAAGTGGGGACCCCAATGCAGGACTCCATCCCAGGACCCTGAGATCAACCTGAGCTGAAGGCAGATGCTTACCTGACTGAGCCACCCAGGTGCCCCGGACTCCAGCTTGTCAATAGAACTCTTATATTTTTTAACTTTTTATTATATATTATATAATATATATACACATATTACATATGTATACTATATATATATATATATACACACACAGAAAAGTGCATGTATTTTGCCATTGCCTTTTGCAGTTTAGACATGCAGAATCAAGCCCCAGAGGTCATCCTTAATAAGGTGAGGGACTGAGTGTCGCCATGTGTGCTCAGCGCAACCTGAGGAGGGAGTGTGCGTGGGAGTGCATTGTTACGAGGAGTCTTCAGTGTCTCAGTTGCTGCTGTCCCATGAGTGGCTGCTTGCTCAGGAGAGTAGCCAGGGAATCCTCAGGACAGGAGCTTTTAGCTCACTCTACCAAGAACCTTCCTATTTTGTCTCCAACCATCACAAGAGCTGCAAGCTTGAGCCGTAGCCACGGCTGTGAGCTGAGTAGCATTCTACTTGATGGTTCACATATTCACAAGGTGCCTGCCATCTTGCCCACACCCTCATCCTCAGTGAGTTTATCAGCCAAAACTTAAGGTTGAGCACTGGTTTAGGGTATGACTGAATATGTTCAATTTTCAACCCAGGATAGGTTGGTCTCATTCACTGCTGTGTGGGTCCAGCTCCATGAAAAAAATTATTCAAAACATTTTCAATTCCTAGAAGGCCTTCACCATCTTCTCAGAATTTCGATTTTTCCCCCTTTTTATGGAAGGGCATATTCCAGTCCTCTGAGTACTGAAGGGGAGTTCAAGTTTTTCAGATCAAAGATTATTTAAAACAACATTTTGGAGTAGAAATAATTTTAGAATTAACTGAACCTCAGTTAAATCTCCCCTTCTTCAATATTTCTGAAATGTAGTAAGTGGGGGATAATACCACATGTTTTTAGGCTGTGTGATTATAGGCCTAGAATATAAATATTTGTCCCCTTTCCCTCCGTGCTACAACTCCATGAGAGCACATTTTATGTTATTAGAACTTGGCAGAGTGCTTAGCTCTCAATGAAATCAAATGCATCAGGCAGGCCATCAGCTGGGAACAAAATGATAAGGGATTTTCCTTAGCTATATTTACAAAAATTGGAATTTTGCTTTTAGCCTGCTTTTTGATACTTGTTACTGTCACTTAATTTGTGGGAGCCTTTCTTTGTCTTTGTTCTCCGAGTCCAAATAAAAGCCTTCCCTGAGTGTTTCAGTACCTTGGTAGTTGAATGAGTGATCCAGAAAAGGGCCTGCCTTAGCCTGACTTTGCATTTTCTCCTCCAGCTCTATTTCACTGAGGTGCTCTGAAGGGGTGGCACGTGAGACAAGAAGTGGAGGGCCCCTGACTAAAATATGCTGAGGTGTGGAGATTTATTTTCTTCACTTTGATATAATAAACCCCCTCAGGGTCTGAGTTAGCATCATCATTTTTCCTTAGTCTGCTCTCTGAAGGCTGCCAACCCTACATGAGTAGATTGATGCCTCCCTTACTATAAATAATTGGGGCGAAGGCATTTATCAGGGATTCTTCAAAATTTGCTGGCCTTAGAACTTCTCACCCCCCAGGCTTGGGTTCCAAGCCCTAGAGCTCATAAGGACTGAACATAAGAGAATCTGGTCCTGAAGAGAGAAAGCCAGTAAGTGCTCTGTAATTCTCTCTGTGCTGGGATTGGCTGTACAGATTATATTATGTGCTTTGAAGTCCTTGCTTAGCAAACAGAGAAGGGAGTTGCTGTGGTGGTGGGGGTATGGGAGCTAGAGGAGAAGTAGGGAAGTGGACCCAAAAGATTGACCATTGTAATAAGAGCAGCTTAGTACACCATGCAGTCCAGGACTGCTGTTGAGACTGACCCTGGTCAGTCTTTGTAAATCAATCTCTCGAAGGCACGATCTGCACAAGTCTCTGTGAGAAAGGCCCTTGCTTTCCAGAATGCTGGGCTACTCATACTTCTTTGTCTTTGGCTAGATATTCTCAAAGAACTAGAACACTATTACTTTTTTCTGGAACCTAAGGACACACATTTCTCACTGTTTGCTCTTCTCGGTCTCTCTTCCCAGTTCTTCTCCAAACTGGAGGATCACTGGGAGACATGAACGTATGTCTCCCAGATCCCCTTCGAGGGAGAACTGTTGCCCCAGCCCTGGGGTGCTGTCAGTGGATGGCCTCTACCCCTCAGACACTTGAGGGGCAGCCTGAGCTGCACAGAGCCGCCTCACCTGACATCACGCTGTTCCCAGGGCAGCCCACATCTAAATAAGGGAGGGCTAAAGAAGCCCAGACATTTTGACCGGACATAGACAACTCTGATGGTTACTGCTCATTTCAGAGCTTCTCACTGGTTTGGCTACGGCTTCCTTCATCTGCCCCCAAGTTCAACTTCTTCCACCCCCAAATCCTACTTCCTCCTTTTCCTCTCGCAGATGCTGAGCCCCAGGAAACATCTTATACCCCAACTCCATCTCAGTGACAGCTTCAGAAAAACCAACATGTGATAGGCTCTAAACTGCCTGATAGTCTGGGAGAGTTCTATGCTCAGAACTCCAAACTTTAATCTGGGTGTATAAACAGTGAATTTTAGATTTTAGAAAATGCTTTTTTTCTTTCAACGTATCCTGGCTTTCAAAAATGTTGTCTCTGGACAGAAAAAAACAGGTTGAATTTGAAACTCAACGTTGAGGAATGACTGCTTTGTTCTAGGCTGTGTCTACCCTTTCCTTGAAGCCTTGAATGCCATTGATTCCATGGATGGGTAGTCGGTCACAGGACAAGAGGAAATGGGAAAAAAAGAGTTGGAAACTATTTCTAAAATACCCTCCCCATTATATCCCTATTACAGAGCTTTGTAAGCTGTAGAGCACTAGACAAAGCCTGACGGTTGTGGCTCTTTTGATGGATGAGCGCTATCCCTTTCACAAGGTTGCGGTCCACTGAACTGGGCTGGCCTCAGCCAACTCTGTTGTTCCCAGATACTTTGGGAGGCGATTTAGACAGGAGGGAGCCGTGGCTATGATGGCAGAAATGGCTTTAATCAAGTTAAGATATTTTAATTTCAGCTGCTCTCTCTATTGCCTGTCTTGCTTTCTGCTCTCCTTTTGCTCATGTGCTTATTTTGTGGCTCTGAAGGATCCCTCTAATCTGGAGATTTTCAGACTTTCCTGCTAGGTACAAAGGGAGTGAGAAGCTCATTTTTGGAGGGCTGCCTCTCTTTCTGTGCCTTGTGTGCTTAACCTTTTGAATGTGACTTGTGCAGCCATCGATTTGTCCTGCATGTGGACTCATGTCACTGGGAGGTATGACAGGGGAGAACCCTAAAGACCAGCAGCCTTGGATTCCCTTCACAAGGAATTTCACTGCAACATTTAAGATTCACTCAGCACCCCCTTAGGAGACTTAGCTTCCTTTGAGGCAAGGTCAGAGAGAAATAGAAAAAGGGCTGCCGTGCAGGTAGAGTCTCTCAGGTGGCCGTTTCATGGAGTCCATGTCCTTTTTGTGCCTGGGAGACTAAAGCAGAGCTCAGAAGTTCTAGCCAAGTCTCAGGATTCTTTCTCTCTTTAAGACTCATGGTTTTCTTAAAAAAAATCCTAAGTCACTTGGCACTTCCACACAGCTGAGTAGAGGTTCTGTTAAAAAAATCAATAATAAAAATAGCTTTTATTGAGCATCTATTATGATCCATGCACGGTTCTAAGCCTTTCTAGTTATTACTGTATTTAATTCTTACAATAACTCTAAAAGAATATTGCTACTAATATTTCCATTTTGTCATGAGGAAAGAGAGGCAAAGGAAAAAGGCATCCATCCATTCTGGTTCAGTTCCTAACTGTTCATAAGGAGTTGCTAGCTATGTTTTCTTTTTTTCTTTCTTCTATTTTTTGGGGGAAGGGGTACAGATAATCTCCTTATTTTATTAATAACTATGTTTTCTTTTCAGTTACTCAGTAACTATTCACTAAGCACCTGTTGTATGCCAGATGCAAGGCCAGCACTGGGGGATTGAGTGCTGGATAAAGCAGACAGGGTCCCTGCACTGTTGGCAGTCAGAGATGGTCAGAACATCTGGTTCTTCAGGGAAAATACCTGCATATCACGGTTTTGGGCTGGGGAATCCACCTCTAACCTTCTGCTTGCTGTCTAATTTTTCTTAAAGGCTAAGCTGAGAGAACCCAGGATTCTGGAAAATTTCTGAAGGATGTATTCTATGCAGCCCATTTCCTTCCAAGTTCCCAATCTTAGTGAATGACATCGCCCTGGTTGGCATCCTTGACTACTTGTCCTACTCTTCCCATCCCCTACCACATCTCTCAGTCTCTGAGTCCAGCTATTTGTTTCTCCTGAACACCTCTTGGGTCAACGCACTTCCCTCCATATCCATTGTTACCATCATTTGTTACCCAGAATTCTCCTGACGGGGTGTCATCTCTCTTGCCACCCTACAGCCCATTGTCCTTGTGTGTCAAGTAGGCAGTTGAATACAGGAGTATGAACTCAGAGGTGCAGCCTAATAGAAGAGGAGGAGCCAGCAAATGAATTTCAGCAAGCGGGTCACTGAGGCAGGAGGAAAGCCAGGGGGTTGTGGTATTGCTAGAGTGGAAGATGGGTGGGTTTCAAGGAGGGAGTGGTTAGAGGTTAAGATGAAATACAAAACAGCCCAATGTATTTGGCAGCACAGAGATCATGGGTGACCTTAACAGAGAAGTTTCATTAGAGTCCTGTGGGTAAGTAAAATGGGAATAAACCCCGAGAAGGAAAGAAGTAGGGTTTATTTTTTTAATCTTATTTACTTATTTATTGTTAATGTATGTGAAACAAATTGAATAACAGCTGGAGGAGAATATTGCATAAGGGATTTGGGTTTTTGTTTATTGGTTTGTTTGTTTTTACCATGGGAAATTCTATAGCATGTCTATGCATTGATGGGGATGATCCAATAACAAGCAAGAGATTGAAAGTGCAGCAAAGACAAGGGCATCCTTGAGAAAGTGCTGGGGATCAGGGTCCCAGAGCTCCAGAGATAGATGGGCCATTGTTGGAGGAGCTTTGCTTCCTCCACTGAAACAAGAGAAATGGAGAAGACAGGTAGAGATGAGGCAGACTCACAGATTTGGTGGGGAGGAATAGTACGAATTCTTACCTGATGGTGTCTATCTTTTAATCAGAACATTTTAAAAATCATGTTTAATTCATATTTAAAGAGGATTTGAGGAAAGAGACTGTAGAAGGTATAAACTAATCATGACAAGACTGGAAAAGCTAATTTACTGAGGAAACATAAGAGGAGTGTTGAGTGTTTTGTTCAGGTTTCTGGTCATGAATTTAGAGTGAACCTGGTTAGCTATATTTCATGTGTGTGTTTTCCCTCCAGGAATATTCTATTTTTTAAATACAGATGTGGATTAACTGGAGTCCACCAGGCTTGGCTTTATTCCAGGCAAATGTGACAGAAGAGAGGGAGGTGTAAAGGAGGAGAGGAAATTTTCAAGGAGGCGATAATAATTATAGAGCATGTGATCAAAATGATTCAGAAGGAAAATAGAAAGAGGGGACTGACTGATGGATAATGGGAATGTGGCTGATGGTTTGGAGATAGCAGTGAGGTTAAAGAATCATGTCGGTGAGTGGGAGCTAGGGGAGGAGGTGTGGGTTAGAGACTGGCTTTGGTGAAACAGAATTGGAGGTGGTGCGAGGCAGCAGTAACACAGGAGTGGGTGACAGTAGGACTAGCTCAGCTGTAATACGATGGAGGGAAAAGCAACTGGAGATGAGAACGTTAAGGAGCTGAAAATTCAGCGTTTAGATGTTATCTCATTTTTCACACATCTCAATGTTTTGCGGTTGTTGGTCTATCTTTCCAACAAGTATGTTATTCTCTGAAGGAAGGAGCTACATTTGTCTTGTCACTGCTTCTTCCCTCATGCCCAGCACAGTACCTGACCCATAAAATACTCAATAAATATTTACTGAATGGGCGAAGAGGTCCATTCTCTTAAAAATTCTAGAAGTTATTCCCGAAACGAGAGCTGCACCCTAGGACCATTGTCTTGACTCCTTATGGACCACTTTCTGTGAGCTGTGTTGTCAGTAATGACGTTTACTGCTCCCATGGAAACATTCCTGTAGTTCTCATTGGTATTGAATATAGGGCTTTCTGAGGAAGTAATGCACTCCCTAGCACAGTATTCCCTTCATTAGGACCCACAAGGGAAACTTTTCTAAGATTTCATTGCTAGGAAGACCTGTGACTCTCCTAAGTGAACTGACCCTTTGTGAGCCTTGTAAGCAAATATGTGTCCCTTTTTACTTTGCCCATTACAGCCAGATTTGTGGCTCAGGCTTAACTTAGCAATTATGCAGAAAAATATGGTATCGATTTCTTAGGAATAATTTTACCCTTTGCTCTATCTGGTTATCTTTTCCTGATTTCCTCAACTCGGTGATTTCATGTTTCATTTCTATTCTAGAATATTTCTTGAATATGTAAAACTAAAGTGTGTTTCCCCAAGGTTCAGCTGGATGGAATTTTATCTTGACCACTTCGACTGGTGCATGCTTCTGGTGATCAGGTTAAAAGTGAGCCTGTTATTTCATAACCCATAATAGTGAAGATTTAGCTTATAACCACTTATAAACAATGCATGTTTCTCAGAATTTATTGAGCTAATCTTTTTGAGTTAAGCTTGGAATTTCTACATAGAATGTTAAACATGCCACCCATTTTGGACTTAATAACAAGCACAAAATTGCTTACAAAAATTAAACACATGTTTGAGCATTTATCAATTAAATCAAAAGCTCCTATCTGAGGCTTTATTAATTTAATTAAAGAATCTTATGAATTTTTTGAGCATATGCTTGCTTAATCAAATAATTGAAGAAGTGAGAAAAGAACTAAGTCATGGCTAAGGACTTTGGGAGCCTTATTAGAAATGCAAATGCGGGGCGCCTGGGTGGCTCAGTCGGTTGAGCGTCTGCCTTCGGCTCAGGTCATGATCCCAGGGTGCTGGGATCGAGCCCCACATCGGGCTCTCTGTTCAGAGGGAAGCCTGCTCCTCCCTCTGCCTGCCATTCCCCCTGCTTGTGCATGCGCTCTCTCTCTCTCTCTCTCTCTCTCTGTCAAATAAATAAGTAAATAAAAATCTTAAAAAAAAAAAAAAGAAATGCAAATGCAATAATAAGGCAGAGATCAAGATGACAAATCTGAACAAAGGCCACTGCAGAATAAGAAGAATGATTGGAAATGAGAGGACATGGGAAACTCTATAGGACTAACCACAGAGGAATACTGGGCACAAAAATCTATACATGAAAGAAAGTGAAAATGAAAAACAGGAAACGTGTTACAGCTGTGAGCTTTGCAATACATGATATTGGAGTCACTAAATACATTGAGAGCGTACATAAATACTGTCATTATGGGAGAGTTTATTCCAGAACACAAGCTGAGACACCCACTATATTTTACAAGAGTTGCTTTCTGCAGATGGAAATGTGGAACCCACAGGGCAGAAAGTGATGCACAGTACAGCTCAGCAATGATGCCTGCACCAGCGGGGCCAAGACCCGACCACCATGTGTAATTTGGTTGGGGGCGACTATAAGCTTCTTTCTGTAAAGTTTGATCATTGGTCTCATTTTAAGTGTTGTATCTGAGAAGAATGAGACTGTTGATTGTGTTGGCCATGAAATAGATGCATAGGAAAATAAAATGCATTAATATTTTATCAACAACTGTAAAAATATTCCAGAATGGTGTAAGTTATGTTGGCAAAGCAAGTTTTACATATTTTTGTAAGATACCTCAAATCCTTTCTTGGGAGAAGCAAGGCTGTTCATTAGAGAATGTAAAACCAGACTACATAAAGTTATATTTTCAGTATCAAATTTTTAAAAAATGACTCTCTGGGAATGGACTGTTTATTATTAGTATTATTAGATCTATTCACTATCATACATTGTGTGCTTCTAATGTGCTAAGCAAGTGCTAAACGTTTTTTTGTGTCTTATTCATTTAATCTTCATCGTAATCTGATGATAGGAATGATCAGGATTCCCATTCATGCATGCAGCAAGTATTTATTGAGTTCCTAATATGTGCTGGCACCTTTTCTCATGAGTGATTCAAAGACCTTGCTTTCATGGTGTTTCCTTACCAATGGAGGACAATAAACACAGAATCTAACAGAATACCAAGAGTAATAAATGTTGGGAGAAATGTAAACCTAGACAAAGGGATGGAGAGTGACAGGGGGTACAGTTTTCAAAGAGTGGTCTGGGAGGGCCTCTCTGCGGAGGTGACATTTGGGAAGAAACCTGCATGCACTGAGAAAGTCATTTCATAAGCACAGAGTTCTGGGCTAATTCTACCACAGGCCCCAAGGGCGGTTTTGAAAGTAGGATCTCAGCTGCTGGAATTCCATCTCCCAAAGTTAGGGCTCGCTGCTCTCCGCTGCTCGGCAGTGGTCCTGCTTCGGCCACAGCACAGTGTGGCTAGGCTGCAGTCTGATGGCAAAAAGATAAGCATGTCTCTGATGAAAATAGATTTGAAAGCCAGCTGGGATCTGTTTTGCTGTGTAACAGTAGTAAGAGGGGGAGTGTCTTTGGGAACTGTGTTGTGTAGGGTCGGCACTTATAAAGCATTACTTGATGAGGTGCCCACAGAATGTTCACATTGCTTGAGTGTAATTCCTGTTGTGTCCTGCGCCCCAGTCCTACAGCATCAAGTTGATAGAATGGAAACACCTCTACGTCTTTTAACCTCCTCTCACTAGTTTTCCCTGTCGTGCTATAGTGGTTGCTAGAAGTGAATGCAAAGACTGCCCCATTTACACTTCACAGCCCACTTTTGTTCTGCTAGAATTCCTGTCACCTCCCCTTCTCTCCCTGATCCTTCAGGACGGAGAATGGACAGTCCCTGGCTGGTCCCATGGCACTGTCTGTGTGGACTGGGCTTAATCACCTTCTTTCCCAGGGTAGGAATGAGCACTGGTGGTAGTGCTTGTTCATGAGAAGGAGGGGAGAGCATACTACTGGGGGGAGCCTGGGCTGGGATAAGCCCCCAAGGAAAGCGTGGCCTCTAAATATGCAAAATAACAGTCTTCGAGTTGATGTGGATTTGAATAAATCTCTGAAGTTGTTGGAGAGGTCACAGAAGAACTCAGGAGAATTCTAACCTGTTTGTTCATTTGCTCATGTGCACATTTTCCACGAACTTATTAGGCACCTTCAATATCCACAGCCCAGTTCTTATCTGGGAAGGTGGTCTCGTGGGACAGACAGATGTGAACAAGACCATTGCATTCAGTATTACAAGTGGTATAAGAGAGGTGCACACGGGGTGATGTCAGAAATACAAAGGGTGACTGTTCAAAGTAGCATCATGGAAGGTGCTCTTGAGGGTGGACCTTGGTGGAGAAGTAGAATTTGCCAGAGAAAGAAAGAGTGAAGGGCAGTGTTCTAAGATAGAGGGGATAGCATGTCCAAAGACAGAATTCAGAAGTGGCCTGGCTGGCTCAGGAAACAGCACTGGGGCATGAGATACCTCTGCAGGGAACCGGGGAAGGGATGGCTTGGGGGCGGGGGGAGGCTGGGCCAGACGCAGGGCCTTCTCTTCCCAGCCAGGGGGCTCAGGCCTTTTTCTCTCCCTCTGTGGAATGGAACTGTAGGTTCTGGGAACATCTAGTGGATAAAGAACCTGACGCCCAGATGGTGACTTGATTAAAGTAGATATTTACAAATAGAATATGATTTAAGAGTTACTGCCAAATGAGAAGCTCCTGAAGATTTTTGTTTTGTTTGCACATGTATGTATTATTTATGTATTATGTATTATTATTTTTTCCTTAGGTGTTCTCATGTGCAAGTGATGGACAATGTGTCATAAGGGCTGTGGATTCTTGTAGCCACAAGAAGTTGGTTCTGTCAATGAGTTTACTGAACAACATGAAGACTAATGCTTTGGATGCTCACCCACACTATGCAGGTGGGAGTATAAATTGGAACAACATTTCTGAAGGGCAATTTGGCAATGTGCATCAAAACAACCTATGAAATCTGCACACAGCATTGACCTCAAACTCCTTTTTAAAAGAATTTGTCCTAAGGGAATGGCCAGAGATGCATCTAGAGTAGCATTTTTTATGATGTTGAAAAACTGGAGATCACCTACATTTTCTAATAAAATAATTATGGTATAATGGAGAGCTCTGTTGATGTTAAAAGGATTAAACAGAAGTTCATTTGTTTTTATGGAAATTTATTCCTAAATGAAAAAATAGTTTACAAAGTAATATGTACAATGACTCTAATCTTGTAAAAATCAGATGTACAGTCTACTTATCAGTATGTACCAAAAAAGTCCAGAAAAATATATACAAAGATGTTAATAGTGGTAGTAGGATAGTAAGTAATTCTCAACTTCTACTATTGGCTTATCTATATAATTTCTAGGGTTTTTTTGGTTTGTTTAACAATAAACATGTATAACTCTATGACTTGCACAATGTAATTTCCCCATGTGTGTGCACACTGGCTGATTGACTGTTCACCACACCTTTTTAAGATTCTTCTGTTATTCCATTCGGGACTGTTTGGCCAACAACTCAGGAAAATGAAAAAAAAAAAAAGTCTGGGGACCATATATTATCTTTGGAAAACTTCTGCCTTGTGTAGGCCATGTCTGTGATGAGAAAGATAAGCTAGGCTTATCTCCATTCCTTTTTGGAAAGCACACATCTTTAGATTAAGCATTGCTGGCAAACTTCCAGAATTTCCATTTCCTTAGTAACTGAGCAGTGTAATAAATTGGATAAAAGCATCTGTTATTTTTCAAGTCATCTGTGCTGTGCAAAAGTCTCACCCGGACACCTGGATTCTTTCTCAAAAACCGTGATTTTCATATTCTGCACATACAGATGGAAATTCTCTGGGTTTAACCAGTCCTC
Source organism: Mirounga leonina (assembly GCF_011800145.1). Lineage (NCBI taxonomy): Eukaryota > Metazoa > Chordata > Mammalia > Carnivora > Phocidae > Mirounga > Mirounga leonina. The sequence continues at coordinate 24,298,046 of NW_023270839.1, read as the reverse complement.
ATAGCTGGAGCTGCTTATTTGGTTTTTGCCCCCTGTTGTGACTCTAGTGTTTAAGTGGGCATCACCTGAATCATGTGTCTATTTCTAAAACTTTTAGAAAGGATTCTGTACCTTGGGTTTTATGAAGATCGTAAACACGTTATGGAAAATGAATTGAAATGCCATTCACTGGCATTTCTTATGTATTACTCGTTCTTATGTATTACTTCAAGCTGCAAAGAAAGATACACAGCAGATCCTGCCCGTTTCTCTTTGCCCTCCTCATTGCAGAACTTGGAGATAAGCTTTCACTAGATTAGCTCTGGTCCAAACTAGATTCTTTTCTGCAGGCCTCCTGTTGCTTTTATCTGAAAAGGTCTTATCTGCCCTGGGGTATCTGCAACCTGCTTGTGCCTTTATTACAGACACTTTGTTTATGGCAGAACAAAGGATTGAGATACTGATTAGTGCAGGTTTTCCCTGTTTTTCCTCCTCCTTTCATGGTTCAGATGGGAGACAAGGTTGTTGTGTTTCTTTGCCCTGAAAACTTTCGCAGGGCAGTGAGGGGAAGCTGCATGAGGGCAAAAGGCCCTCGAGTGTGTTATAAAGTCTTGAGCTCGTCAGAGATGGCATTGGGTATTCTGGAGAAGAGCAGTGTGGAGGGAGCACCTTTGAGGACAAGATGAGAGTAGGGGCATCCCAGGTATTAAGAAGGGTCTCGAGGGCGCCTGGGTGGCTCAGTTGGTTAAGCGACTGCCTTCGGCTCAGGTCATGATCCCAGGGTCCTGGGATCGAGTCCCACATTGGGCTCCCTGCTTGGCAGGGAGTCTGCTTCTCCCTCCGACCCTCCCCCCTTTCCTGCTCTCTCTCTCAAATAAATAAATAAAATCTTTAAAAAAAAAAAAAAAAAGAAGGGTCTCGAGGTTGGGCGGGACCCACACCCTGCTCCCAGCAGTGCTCTGGGAGGGGCAAGCCTTCCGGAAGGTAAAGGTCACTGCAGCACCAGCAAGATGGGCAGAGACCCTCCGCTTTGGAGCAGGCACAGTTCAAGGGACCCTGTGGACACAGACTTTGGACATGTCAGAGGAAGCTGTTGGGAGAAATGAGGACCTGCCCCTAGTTCAGGGTTTTTTGGTAAAGCTTTCAAATAGTGGAGGGGAAAGAGGCTGGAATCAAAGTCTGAGAGGCCATGTACCTCCAGCTCTGAATGACATGAGCTTTGAGGTAGACTTATGTGGATGAAAAGAAAATGCTGTTTCTGGCTGTGATGTCACTGGCTCTGAGTCCATCAGATACATTTTTTTTTTAGAAGACCTTGTTTCCTTTCACTATTCCTCCAACATGCTGCCAGTGGTTATAAACATTTCTGAGGTTTGTAGATCTAAAATGAAATTGGACTAACTGCATTCTCTTTGCGAGGACTAGTAATTTGGGGGTCAGAAGCTGAATTTTTAAGGGTTGTGGTTATTAATGGGGTTTGCAACCCCTCTGTGTGGGAAAAGTCACTTCCAGGTTGGAGCTGAGCAGAGACAACCCATTTCTGTAGCTTCGTGAGATTTCCTCTATCATGTTAGTAAGCCTCATCCCTCCCCTCTGTGGCAGCACCAGCTATAATTGTTTCTCTATATGTGGGAGCAGGTAATCCATTTTTAGTTGCACTATTTAAAACCACGCCATTGATTATTCCTTGGTTTCTATCATGGTTTCTGAGGCTGTGCGGATATAAAGTCCCTGTAAGTTCGGAGCTCTGATAGTTGCCGCTTATGCATCAAATGGGGCCTATCAGTGCAGGCTGGAGCAGTAAGGATGACACACCATGAAAATGAACTTGGGTTACGAGCTGTGGATGAGAAATAAAGGTAGCAGCCATGACCTCAGCTTCCTGATAGCTCAGTGGAAAAGTGAGAACATCGTCACCAACACCTATAACACACAACCTTAAAATAAGGCAGGTATTAATGAGGGTTAGAATCAACTTGCAAGGTATTAGGGGCATTTAAAAAAGGGAGAGTTTCTTCCTGGATGGAATATGTGTAGAATAGTCCTGAATGATGCAGAGGATTTGGGTGGGCAGAAGGCAAACGGTAATATATGTTTCTGGATTTGGTTCTTAAGATAACCCGGAGACAACCCAAGTCGCCGTGTTTTCCCATCACACCTTAAGCCTGAGTTTGAGGCAGATTGGAACAAGGGAAGAGTGTGTTCTATTTCTTCTTAGGAGAGTTTTAATTCCATTTCCTTTTTCCTTTCCATTCTTTTCAACTGAAGACTGAGTTGAGCCAGTGGTGTGAGTTGAGGCATTCTCCACACACACATCAGGGAAGCCTGGGGACGAGGGGAGGTTTAGAGCTCCCTTCTCCCTTGGAATGATACTGCACTGCCCGCCCCCCCCCCCCCCCCCCCCCCCCCTGTGCTTGAGACCTGTGTCAGAGCAGACAAGAGGAGGGGGGAGAAGAGAGGCAGTGTCTCCAGGTTGCTCAGCTAGAGATGGCTGACTGCCAAACTCGGGAAAGGCCCGAGGCAGAATGAGGCAATGAAATGTGGGGAACATGGTGACAAATGGAAGCATGCTCTCCACACACATTTTGGATCATCAAGGGGACAATGGTGAAATGGAGAAGTACCCGGATAGAAAAATTTCCAGATCTAATAGCACCGAATCTGGCTGTTCAATTATCACATAACCATAATAGCTAATATTTATTGAGCACTCACTTGCTGCCAAGCTCTTGACATGCATAATCTTATTTACTGCACGTAACCACCCCATGCAGGCGATACAACTGTTATCCCTATGTTATAGATGGGGAAATTTAGGCAGAAGAGTTAAGACAATTAGCCAAGGTTATTAGCTAGTAGCTAGTGAAGCACTGAAATCTGGCTCCAGAGCCCCAAAGTGCAATTCTTCTGCCACACCGACCATCTGCTTTCAGGAGTTTTGGTTGGTAATGGAGACGTCACTGAGTTTACTTGCATCAGCAGAGATAATTTAACGAACCATATTAAAACAAAAGCAATGGTTGTGTTCATGTTTCACATTTCCTCAGATGTTTTCTCTTTTATCCTCTGCCATCAATAGGGTGGTGGCTAGACAGTGGCATTTTTAAAAAGCATCAATAATGAATTAAAATAGCTTTATGATGGAGAAATTATCGATAGCCTATAAAAGTAACACTTATTAACTCATCTGGAGTTGACGGAGGAGAGCAAATGAAATATATTTGCAGCATGGTGTATTTTGTTGGTTTCGTTTCTGAAAAATAAATAAACCAGTAAACTCTACCACTGAAGATTATGTTGAGTTACAGGGTTGTAATATTTATTCAATCAGGAAACATGAGCTTGCATCCCTAAATAGGACTTTGCTTTTCAGACACATATTTGTATAATTCTTCAGCTTCCCGTGGGAGGAGTGATATTGAACCTATATCCTATGTTCGGTTGCTATTTACAAGTTCACAGCCAATTCTAGACTCCAATTCCAATTTTAGAAAGAACATTTCTAAGAGAACCTTCAAATTTACATCTCCACCAAAGGGATGGTCCAAATACATTGGAATTAATAGGAATTTTAATTAAACAGGCCCCCTCCTGGAGTTGTCTTGCACTATTCTCTAGGACTTGAGTGCAAGGGGTCTCTTAAGGACATACACAATCTTAAAGAAAACTCACTTATATTTTGGTAAACGTAATGCGTGCACATAATACAAAATGCAGAAGGTGTTAATAATATATACTGAAAAGTGAAGGTCTCTGCAACTCCATTCCCTAGCCACAGCAATTACTGTTTCCTTGCCTTGTGTCACATGACACCTTGATTCAGATAGTTTGACAGTATTTTGACTGGACTGTAAAACAAACTTTCACCTTGAAAGAAGTTATCAAATAACACTCCTGCACAAGCCATCACTGCACTCCTCACCTCTTTCCTTATAGCTGGTTCTTTCTTTACCACAGCTCTGATACTCACCCATTAAGGATGTGATAAGGGAGAAGGTGGGAGTTAGGGGTTTGGTGAAGTTCAGGGAGAGGCAAGAATGGTGGGCAGTCAAAGTTGGGTAGGGTGAGAGGTGGTGTATGAATCAGAATTGTGGGCTGTTTAGACTCCTTTCTTAAATCCAATTTTACAACCCAAATTGGCTGCTTCACGAGATTGTGTTGTATGTGAGGCGAAGCTTTAGTGGCAGACCTCAGAGGAGCTTGGAATCTGATTAGGACATTCGGTTGTCTGAGGTAATATAACGGGCGCTCCTGACTAAGCCCTAATGGTGAGTAAGCCCTGAAAGCGCTGTTACGTGTTCCAGCCTTTCTCACCAGTGGGATGGAGCTGCCACCCCACCTTAAGCCGTGTGAACAGGGGAAAGTAGGAGGCTGCAGTAGCACGTGCTTCCAGACTTCACCGAAGCTCTTCCATGCCCACAGGCTATGAGTATCTTTGTAACATCTGTTCTGTTCTTACACCCCCAACCCTCCCACCCCCAAAAAAGTTTACCATGGTTTCCAGTTCTGATGATTCATTGTAACGTAGTGTAGTGGAAATATGGACATAAAGGGATATATTTATATATTATACATACATATATTTATAAAGGATATCTATCTATCTATCATCTATCTATCTAGAGAGTTGAATTTTCCAGCAGGATGAAAGAAGATAGAAATATACAGAGAGGAATAGCATGACCAAGGCCTGGAGGAGGGACAGCCCTGGGTGTCTGTGTGCTGGACAATAGAGCGTCATGGTCAGGTGTGGGTGAGGAACATGGAATGACTCCGGCTCCAGAGGAAGCTTGAGCCTGGATGATGCTTGGCCCTGTATGAAATAGGGAGCAGTGCTGGGCCACTGGAATCAGTACAGGGGTGTGCTCAGAGTCTGGAATAACATCTTTGGTCACAGTGGAGAGGGTAGCTTTTTGAGAGAAGTCAGAGTTGCTTATTTCCATCATGCTTACTGGCTAGCAGTCCTAAATGTCACTGCCAAGAATCCAGGAATATTCTTAAAAGAAAATCCTTCATCATCTCTCACCAGAGGCATAAGGAATTTTAATGCCAGTTTTCTTCCTATATTTTGGGCTTTCTAAGAAACTTATCTAGCTATCTGGCGGACTCTTTGGACACTACCTGGTTGCATTACCATCTGCCTGGGGGGTGGAACTCAAACATTTTGGGATTCTCCATCATGTCTCAATTATTTACGTTTTTTAGATCCCTCAGTTAAGAACTTAGTTAATTTCTCCGATTGGGCAGGTCAGTTTACAGGTAAATTTGCCATATCCCCAAAAGGATAGAAATATTCTTGTGCAATAATATAGGCACAGCAGCAGTGACGAGGGCCAAGATGAGGCTTCCAATAGTGGAGCCTTGTGGTCTAGCTAACTCGTGCCTTCAGATCTGTGCTGGTATGACTCAGCCCCACTCAGCAAGGCATGTGAGGATAGTGGACAATGGCAGCATGTTTGAATGTTTCTTTTATGATGAATATGGCGGGGGGGGGGGGGTAATACAGAGTGATCAGGAGAAATTTTATGAGGACATGCTGAAGAGAAAGAGAGATTTATTTCAAGGAATTGGCTCATGGATTATGGAGACAGGCAAGTCCCAAATCTTTAGAGACGGCCATCCAGCTGGAGGCTCAAAGAAGAGCTGATATTGCAGTTCAAGATCTCCTGCTGGTGGAATTCCCTCTTGGGAGGGGGCTGGGGGGGCGGGAGGTCCATCTTTTGTTGTATTTAGGCCTTCAACTGATTGAAGGAGGCTCAACCTTCAACCTCAAACCCATTCCCAAGGCAATGTGCTTTACTCAAAATCTGCAAATTTAAATCTTACTCTTACCCCAAAATATCCTCACAGAACCATTCAGATTAACATTTGCCCAAATATCTGGGCAACGCGGCCCATCCAAATTGACACACAAAATTAACTCTCACAGAGACTCAGGCTCACAAGATACTGTAAAGATGGAGGCAGAGATTGGAGTGATGTGCTTACAAGCCAAGAAACACCAAGGATGGCTGGCAACTATGAAAGGGTAGGACAGATGTCTAGGTTGGTGTCTCGTACAGAGCTTCCAGAAGGAATCCATCTTGCCAATACCTTGATTTTGTGGTGGTGGTTGTTGTTGTTGTTTTAATTACTTGATTTTGGACTTCTACCCTCCTGAGCTATGAGAGAACACATTTATGATGTTTTAAGCCCCCTCATTTATGGTCGTTTGTTACAGTAGCCCCCAAAAACTAATGTATAGCTAAACTCAGCAGTGTCCCAGCCACATTTCCCAGTAGAAGTTAGGGTCTGATGTCCCACTCTGGGACTTGGTTGGGATGTTCATGATGCCAGGCACATGGGCAGAGCTTTGGGGAGGACCGTGGAAAGAAAAGAGAGGCTTAGATACAGGGTTTCCAGGGGACACTACCTACGAAGACCAAGGGCAAACACACTGAAAAGAAGTGGAACATATATGATATGATAGGAAACTAGGGTTAATTTCCTTATATATGAGAAGCTGTTCCAAAAAAATCAGGAAAGAAAAGATAAATGCCTTTTAGAAAAATGAGGAAAATTGAGGAACAATCAATATACAAAGGAAGAAGCTGATGAATCACCACCGGGATGACCTGGGCTCATTGTGCCTCCTCCCTCCCTTTAAATCTGTACTCAAAATGTGTTCTCTTAAGTGTATCCTGAAGATGTACGTCCGGGACCCAGCTTGTGAGTACCAGAGAGAAGGTCTGGAGGGGGCCAGATGAAGTAAAGCGGGCACTGCGCTGCTTGCTCATCCCCCATCAGCAGGCCAGGTGCTGCTACACAGAGATGGTTTCCTCAAACCTAGAACAAAGGGTGATGGGAAATATGAAAGCATGGTCAGTTGATTAATCAAGAAACAGGTATTTACCAAAGACCCACTTTGTCTCCAGCACTATCCTGTGTACCTCGCGGAGGACGAGAACACCATGCTCTGTGCCCCTTGCCCCCCTCCACGCAAGAGGAAAGACAGGGAAGAGAAATGACAGAACAACCATCCAAGGGGGGATAAATCGTTTGGCCTAGATCATATCAGTGGTTTCCAGTTCTGGATGCATATTAGAATCCTTGGAGAGCTTTTTACAAAATGCAGATGCCTACTAGCATGTTCCTAGTTGTAGCACTACTTGTAAGCGCTCCAAGCTGGAAGCTCTCCAAATGCACATCAATAGGAGTTTGGAAAATAATTATGGATTATTTGTGTAATGGAGTACCATTCAAAAATGAGATGGAAAGAATGACAGCTACGCATATTGATGTGGATAAATCTCTTTTGTATAACGTAGAGTGAAAGAAACCAGATAAAAAAACATCACACTTCAATATGCCATCATAACGTGTGATGTTCACCACACAAGAACCTTGGCCCAGGTGTCTAGGAACTCTCTGTACTACCTACACTTTTTCTGTAAAAGTAAACCATTCTAAAATTTAAAAGCTTATTTAAACATAAAAAAAATCATACTGTATGCTTCCATTTATGTCAAATTCAAAGACAGACAAAATTGGTCTTATGCTGTTAGAAGTCAGGAAAGTGTTTACCCTGGGAGGAGTGGTTTCTGGAAGGGCACATGAGGGGACTGTAGGGAATTGGTAACGTTCTCTGTCTTGATCTGTGTGCTGGTTACACAGGCATGTTTCACGGTGAAAACTGACCCAACGAAACACTTGTATGCACTTTCTGTAAGTACTATTTTATTTCAATAAGAAGGTAAAAGCTATTCTGATGTCTAATCCTACCTAGACTAACTAAATCAGGTTTCCTGGAGGAGGGCCTGGGCATTAGTATTTTTAAAAGTTCCCTAGATTATTCTAGAGTGCACCCAGGATTGAGAGCAACTGTTATTTGTCCTGTTGGCAGTGAGAGAAGCCAGCAACCAGTACAGACTCGAGCTGTGAATTCAAGCTTCCCAGAGAGGGCAGACCACGCATGGGTCCTCAAAGGCTAGGAGGGATTGATGAAGCCAGTGGGGCCGCACAATAAATGAGTTTTTTGAGCCCAGGAAACATTCAATTTCCAATTCTCATTTTCCTGTTTTTCTGGTAGTGGCTACATTTTTGCTTAGAAACTTGATCTTAAATGCTCTTAGGTTCAAGAGCTTGCGAACAGGATCTCGCCAGAATTCATGCAAATAGAATTAAAAAGCGATTAGTCTTGTGTCCCCTAAACTCTATATTTTATCTAATTTGTACCCTTTCTTGTATTTCTACTCAAGCCCCAGTAAGCCTTCCAGAAAGCATGCTTAAAATAAATGACTGGAAAAACAAGCCCCAGCATTTAGGGTGGATCAACAGAAGCACTTCCTCTAGTATCAGTGGTCAACTGCTAAGACATACTACGTTTAAGTGGACAAAGTCAGGGAAGGGAAACTTCGTCGGGGCAAAGTTTGATGGATCTTAGCTTATGAAGGAACTTCAGTCTGAATGCCTATCGCTGTTTATGGTTATTAGTAGTCCGAACAGGCCAGCTGACTCACTGATAGGTTTCTTACTTAGGAGGAGGGAGGAGCTATAGAACACCCACTAAGAGCATCGGTGAACTGAAAGCCGGCATTTTTGTTCTGCTAGTCTTTCCTTCCTTGGGCTCAGTCTAGGTAAAAATGGTCAGAACACCCCCAGCTTTTACTGAGTGCTCACAACACACCAAGCACATGGCCAAGCCCTTTCCATACATGATCTAATTTAATCCTCACTTCAATTTTAGGAAACCCCACTTGACTGATGAGAAACCTGATGCCCAGGACTCACAATTTATCTGAGTTCCCACCACCTGGCAGAAGCTTAGCCAGTTTTATGAACGCTGTTGACTTCCAGACCCTGTTTTTAACCATGGTGTGATAGTACCTCCAGTCGCCCTGGGAAAAGTTGGGATGATATAACCCGGTGACAAGGTGTCGTAAAGCTGCCCTTCTCCTTCCGAGCCCAGACGCACGCCCTCCCCGCCCCAAGCTCAGCTTGTCACCTCCTCCTTTCTTCTCCCTCTTTCTTTTTCATTTCCGGATACTCACATTTACTCTGGAGAGTTGTTTCTCCTTCCTCCACTTCTCGTCTCTAGAAGCGGGGATGGTGAATTAAATCATGTTTAGACATTTGAGATTTGCTGAGTGAGTTCTCTCAAGAGTGATGGCCCTTGATGAGAAACTCCCCTGGGAGGACAGCGCTTACCAGCATGAGTGCTTAGGAAGGTGACGTCAGCTGGCCCAGGGGTCAGCAAATTGCAGACAGCGGGCCAAATCCTGTGTTAGTAAATAAAATTATGTGGGAACACAGCTGCGCCCTGCTGTGCATTGACCGTCTGTGGCCGCTTTGACGCCGCCAAAACGGCAGCCTAAAACTTGTGCTGTCTGGGCCTTAGGGAGAAAGTTGGCGCATCCCCGAGCTGAGCTATGCAGGGGCTCTGCGCAGAAGTCGTGCAGGGCACCCGATAAATGGCAATTTCCTTTCCCGCGGGTTCCAGGTGTCTTCCTGTGGGGAGTCCCGGCAGGAGGAGCTTTCTGCACAGCGCAGGGTTCCCGGCTGCCCCTGCCCCTTCCTGGCGGGCAGCGGAGGCCACGGTCCTCACTGGACATTCGCCTGCACCGTGGCAAGTGAAAAAGTGACAGGCATCCTTGCAGAAACAAAGTGATGTGTTACTCATTCTGCGGAGAGGGTTTTCTGGTGTGCAGGCGGCAGGGATTGGGAGTGTGCAGGGAGCAGGACCATGGGGATGGATGCCTCAGTGCCACAGACACGGGACAATGATGTGTCCCAACGGCTCTTTCCTTCACCAGGTTGGAGAAGGGGCTCAATTTCTCCTTCAACATACATTTAAAATATCCAAAACTGAAATGAGTCTTGACATGTTTGAAGTTACCTTGAAGTCAACGGCAGCGTCTGCTTCTTTATCGTACTTTTGTTAAGGACCGTTTTCTATCATGCAGTCCGGTTTTCCACTGGTCAGCTGCAGGGGTGCCTGGGGCTTGTGGTGGACAAAACTGATGCAGCCATTCCTAGAAGTTGCTAAGTGCACCCCCTCGGTTGCTCCAAGAATTTTACTTTTTCTAAACTGGGGGAAGTGTGGGACCTGCATTTTGTGACCATTCTCTAAAAGAACTGTATCTCCCTTCCTAGGGACACACAAGGACTGGGATCTATTCTTTTCTCCCGGATGACTTAGAAGGTCTTAAACCTTCTTAATAGGTCACATGTGACTTGATAGCCCACATTGTACCTCTCACCACCTTCACTGAGATCTAGTTTCTGTGAGGTTGGTACAGTGTGGAGGTTGGACTTAGTTAGAAAGTAATCCTGCTGGGGTCACTCAGCTAAGCGTCTGACTCTTGATTTTGTCTTAGGTCATGATCTCAGGGTCGTTGAGATTGATCCTTGTGTTGGGCTCTGTGCTGGGCGTGGAGCCTGCTTAAGATTCTCTCTCTCCCTCTCCCTCTGCCCCTCCCACCCCGCTTGCACACACTCTCTCCTCTCTCTTTCTCCCCCTCTCTAAGAAAAAAATAATAATAAAAAGGGAGCGAAAGTAACCCCGTTGTCCTAGCCTGGTTTCCCTCGAGGCCAAGGCTTGCTGGAACAGCTTAGTTCCAGGGAGCAAGAGTGAGGGCTGAGGGAAGTGAGGCAGGAAGGAGGGGGGGTGGAGTGAAGAGGGGCTGTAGAACTAGTCTCCTCTAAGTGAGATGGGTTGTTCCATCTCATGAGACCATTTTCCAAGAAGATGTATAAACTGGGTCTTAGGAAGTCAACCCTGAGGGAATAAAAGAGGCAGAATCGATCTTGCCTTCCCACCATCCCCTGAAAGGTTTTTATGCACAGGTTCTTGGTTCCCCTGGGTGTGCAGGCCCCGAGGAGAGTCCCGAGGAGTCCCGGGTTGCTAGTCATAGATGCGGCCACTTTGTTATCCCGCGTCCCTCCGCTCCCCCGATTGCGCTCTCTGCTTGAGGCGCTCTCTGGTTGCAGGAGCGCATCGGGCCCACCTACCAGGGAGTTCACATTCCTGGGAGCTGCGAGTTGGTGCTCACTCCTCTGGGGTCTTCCTCCCTTGGGGGTGGCCCGTGTAAAGCCCGTGCTGTGCATTCTCGCAGCGGCTTCCAGGGGCCCGGAAGCCCAGGTCCCCGCCGCAACACCTCCCGCTGACATGGCTTCCTTCCTATCCCTTATCAGCGTCCCTAGGATCCACCCTAAATCCTCATCTCGGAGTCTGCGTTTCAGAACTTAACCGGAGCCAGGAGACAGGTCCTCGGGGCGGTGAGGGGTGCGAGGCACGGGCACGGGCACGCGGTGGGTGCGGCCGTCCCGCCCCTGCAGCCGCTCGGGCAGTGATGGCGGCAGCGGCGGGAGTCGGGGCAGGTTGAGAGGACCCGAGGTGACACGTACAGGTGTCCGATGGTGTCTGCTGGATCTGGCAAGAAGGGGTACAGTTCACTGATTTTAAACTGGCCCTAAGTAAGTAAGTATTCACCCGGTGCAGAGGCTATGCTGAGCACCACGTGTGAATGGATGCACTTAAGTCTCACCATTGTGACTCAGGCACTATTAACATGGCCCACATTTTACAAATGAAGAAACGGAAGCACATAAGGATGCGGTAAGCTGCCTACAGTAATGTAATAACAAAAAGGCCAGAGGCAGGACTTGAACCCAGGGCAGCCTGAGTCCAGATTCTGTGCCTGTAAGTCAATGGTTAAGGAGGACACATTTTAATCATTGCTGTTTGCAGATTTACCATGACCTGATTTAATTTTAGGGGACAGATCCATTCAGCCCCCCTGTTCCATTGTCCTCCTCCAGACCCAGTTTCTTAGTTGAGTGTGTGTATGTGTGAGCACTGGGTGTTGGGAGCATGGGAGCTGGGGGTGAGAACACGGTGACCCCTTTCCCTGCGTGTTGTTCCCCAAAGAAATAACCTCCCCCGCTTTATAATCAAAGCAGAAGCTGGATCTGAGTCTCTCATCTGGGTTTGGGTCTTTTTCCAGGACCAGAGGCTGTTTCTAAATTAGACTCTAACTTACTGGCCATCAAATAGCACAAAGCAAACAACTTTTTGATGAGTTAAGTGTAAATGAGTCAGAGGCAGAGAGATTAAATTTTCCCTCAAATACACATGGGTTAAAAAAAAATTATAGTCTCTAGAGAGCCTGGCTCCTTGACGACTGAGTTTTTGCCAAGTCAGCACACTGGAGAAAGAGTTTGTGACTCCCTGCCAAACCCCAAGCACCACTGGCTTCCTTGCCTTAGCTTCTTGCTGAACCCGGGAGGGATCAGTCTTCCTAAATCCTCGCTGTCTGTCAGAGCTGAGAGCCCATTTCTGTGCAAATGATTCATCGTTATAATTTGTGCCACCTCCTCACAGACTCAGGGACTTTTCATTTTTTACATCAGTTCCTATGTAGTATTTCAACAAGTCTTTTTTTCCTCCCCTGTCTCCCTCCTGCCCTTCCATCATCTCTGCCAACAGATTCAAAACAGGAGTCCGCGACAGGGCTTTCTTTGTCTAGCCCTGAATCTCACTCTGCCTCTGGCAGGATATTTCTGACAGGTGCAGAGCAGGCAGGAGGAATGACAGCATCATGCAATATACAAGCAAATATAGCAGTGTGCACCATCATTTCTCCTGCTGGTGTCCCTTTGGGTTACAGTGAAGTCACCTTTGGGGACGACTTTTGTTCTTTTACTTAAACAAAGAAGTCACTGTGGATATCATTCACCACCCCCCAATTCTACATTTTAAGAGCACAACAATGAGAAAAGGGTTAGAATGATTTTGAGTATCTTAGATACTTCCCATTCCAGAGTTTGGGATAAAAATATGTCCCCCATTGCAGGCAGCTATGCAGATGCAAGTGCAGGAGGGCCACTGAGGTGCCCCTGCATACTGGTGGCCAAGGGCCAGTTTGCTCAATTGCAGGCAATTCTACTTCTGAGGTGGGTGACATAAACAACCCAGAGCCAGGAAAACAAACCTCTTCTCTTTGCATTTTAATACCAGTAAATATGGCCCCTAAAAATTGAGCCAGTGGCACTTGCCAATTCCTTTGCGTTTGGAGTGGATTTTAATGAGCACCCAGAGTGTAGTTGTTTCTCCCAAGCTTTTTGTAGAGTGTCCAGATGACGCCTGAGGAGAACACCACCTGTAGAACCTATGGCATCCACACCTGTGACATTCTGGAGGGCTGGTCCACTCAGACACTTTTTGCCCTGTAGGTCCTGGAAGGTGGTTGGATCTGAGCATAGAACAAATTCCAGGGAACATGCACATCAACTTGTCAGATGTTCTGCAGGGTTGGTGACATAAGTTGGCGTAGGATCGTGCCGGGTGAATAGGCTGCGTGCGGCTCATGGGAGGATGCTAAAGTGCAGCCTGCTTGACACCGAGCTGTACATGTGCAAGCCACAGTGAAGTTGAACAGCAGATGGAAAACTCCACCAAACCTTTTATTGGCCATATGTCACTTTTGAGCGTTGGCCAACAAACTAAAATTTCAGCTAATATATAATGATTTAAACAGCAAAAAGAGCAGCTGCACTTTGATTTTTGACGCCTTTCCTCCCAGCTTTCCCAGCTCGCTGGAGTTTCTTGAGCTCCTTTCTTTAACCCTACACTTGCTCTGAATCTTCGCCAGGTGGCCCCATCTTCAGAACTATGCTGCTGGTTACATCCAGCTTTGTCGGTCTCTTTATTCTTTCTTCCTTGAGGGCTGAGTTTTCTAACTTCTTTGTGGTTATAATTATTTTTTAATTTGATAAGAAAATGGTACAAAGCACATGACTTGAGTATTTTTATACTTTTGCCAGCTTAGCTGTTTTTCTTTTTTTTTCAAATCCCTCTTGGTTAAGGGCATTTTTTTGGGGGCGCCTGGATTGGCCTTCAGCTTAGCCTGCAGAGCCAGTCTTTGGAGTAGACCATGGGAAGGCAGCTTATTCTGATTTATGAGGACATGATCTGAGATGGAGCTCCTCTGGAAAAATTCAGCTCTTTTACTGTCAGAATCATCTAGAAGGAAATGATTGATGTCAGGAATAAGGAAAGCAGGCCACCTCTTGGCTCTTTAGTCTCTGCTGGCTCTTCTATCCCACACACTTGCAGTGCCAAGTCTCTACTCCCAGCGGCCTTGGACATGATAGCCGGCTTAGTGCTTGAAGCCTTATGGAAGAAGAGGCTTCTTGTTAAACATTGAGGGTTATACAGTTGTTTCTGGGGTCAGTGTGCTGGAAACCACCGGGAAAGGAGTGGGAGAACAATATGAATTTAAACTTGCATGCTTGCCAACCACTAACTCAATACCTCGATTTAGGAATACATGATTGCTGAAGTTATGCTATCATAAAAGGGCTCTGTAGTTGTCACTCTAAGAAACTCCGACGCAGGTTTCCGTATATTAATTCCTGCAAAACTCAGCCACCTCCCTAATGTTACTCAAAAGATTTTGAACAGCACTGTGAATAAAAATTATAGCAGAGTACGTCAAACTCAATGATTTCTATAACATCTGGAGCAAAGCACATTAAATGGGGAGTAAAATGCACATTCATCATGGGTGTTTGGGTTTGTTTTCTGTTTGTACAAAGAGAGGAAGTAAGAAATATTATTCCTGTAGGGATTTTTAGTTATCTGTTCCTGTGCTAAACTGGACACCTCACAAAAGAATTATGGTTTCTGTATTTATAGGTTGATTCTCTTTGTAAGTCTGATTAAGATTTTGTCCTGTAGCAACTTTACTTTGGGGAATTTCTCCAGAGATAGAACTGCTGTATGAAGCAACATGTGTACACAGTTAATTGTTTCAGCATTATTTATGAAAGCAAGAGATTGGAAACAACCCAAATCTTCATCAACGAAGAGCAAACTACATTATAATATATCCATACACTGGAATGCAACCAAAGAATGAAGATTGTCTCTATATCCAGAGATGGAAAAAGCTCCAGGACACTTGTTAGTAAAAGTCAGGCAGAGAACACAATGTGCAGGGCACTACATTTTGCTCCATGTAATATGTGTATACACGTAAAGAAACTTTAGAAGGATACATGAGAAAATAGGCTGATGGGAGAGCAAGAACAGAGAACATAGGAGGGAATAGGCCATTCACTTCTTTTTTTTTTTAATTGAATGTATTTGACATATAATATTGTATAAATTTAAGGTATACAAGGTGTTACTTTGATAGAGTTAGATATTATAATATGATTGCCATTGTATCGATAGTATCACATTATGAAATTATAGTACAATATTGCCTATACTCATTTTTCTGTGTATTATATCTCTATGGCTTATTTACTATTCGTTGCAAGTTCATAACCTTAAATAACATCAATTTATCCTCCCACCCACTATCCCCTGGTAACTACCATTTTACTCTATTTTTTTACGAGTTTGACTTTTTCATATTCCACACATAAGTGTCTTTCTCTGTCTGACTTATCTCACTTAGCCTAATGTGCTCAGGTCCCTCCATGTTGTTGTAAATGGCATAATATCCTCCTTTCTTGTGGTTGAATAATATTCCATTGTCTATATATACATACACATCACATCTTTTTTAGCCATTCATCCACTGTTGGGCATTTAGGTTGTCTCCATATTTGGCTATTGTGAATAATGCTTCAGTAAACATAGGAGTGATTATATCTGTTTGAAATACTGTTTTCATTTCCTCTGGGTATGTGCCCAGTTGCCACTCACTTCTTACTCTCTTGCAATCTGGCTTTTGTACCCACCGTTCTGAGGAAAATTTTCCCTACTGCCTCATCTATAATGAATGTCCTAAATGCCAAACTCTCAACATCCTGGGTGTCTTTGCTCATTGTTGACCACACACTCCTCCAGAATGAAGTAATTCTGGTGTAGTACAATCACAAATCCTGCTGCTCACTAGCTGTGTGTGCTTGGGAATGCTGCTTAGCCTTTACAAACCTCACCATACAGACGGAAGGAGGGAGCTAGTATTTTTGAGTGCCTGCAATCATTGCAGAAGTATCTCTTTTAGTCAGTACAGTGGCCCTATGAAATAGGTACTATTATTATCTCCATTTTACAGGTGAGGAAATTGAAGCTTGGAGAACTTAACTGACTTGCCTCAAGCCATATAACTCTTGGGTTATGGGGTCACGATGTGAACATTGGCTGACTAGTCTCTAATGCAAGCTTATGAGGATGCTTTGTGAAGGACAAATACAGCAGTGTTTTCATTCACCATTCTCGCCTTCTCTTCTCCCTGACCCTCCACCGGACTATTTCATCCACTATTCTGGCTGCTCGCTTCCCGACTCTTTTGTTGGCTCTTCTTCCTTCTCCTCACACAAGATTGTCTCCAAGGTCCTGCCCTTGTTCTCCAGTCTCTAGCTCACTCCCTTTCTCCAGAAGAGCTTTGATTTTCACCCTATGGGTTTCCTTTCCAAGTCTGTGTCTATACCTTCAGATATTTATTTCCATTTGTTTGATGGACATTGTCACCCAGACATCTTGCTGGAACCTGAGCACCAGTATTTCCCGAATCAAATATATCATCCTTTTGCTTACAATCTGGTTCTTCTCCTTGCTTTCTTTTTCTGATAACACTACCTCCCCAACTCCGCATTCCTTAAGCTCAAAACCCTAGAGAAGACTTTGATTCTTTTTTCTCCCTTGCTACTAGTTTCCAATAAGTAAAAAAAAAAAAAAAATGCTGTTTTGACTTCAACTGACTTCATGTAGCTTTGTTATGCATTATGTCTTGCCTGGGGAGTTCTCTCTTCACTGACCACCTCACCTCCAGCTTCGTTCCTTTGCTAACTATCTAAGTATCTGACAAATAATCTTCACAGAGAGTAGTGCCCATAAGATTTATGTGAGGAAAACTTTAAAATGCTAATGAGGGACACACACAGAAAAAGTCTTCATAAATGGAAAGGCCAGGAGCACAAATTATTATAAAGCTGCCAATTCTCCCTAAATTAGTCTATAAATTTAGTAAGATTTCAATAAAAATACCAAGAGGGCTTTTTTATTTGTATTTTTCTGTAACCAGATAAGCTGATCTGAGAGTTTTTATAGAAAAAAATAGCATGATAAAATATTGCAGGAAAATTCTGAAAAGGATAAATAAAAAGGGGGAATGAATCATAAAAGATACTAAAATTGTTAAAAAGTGACAGTATTTAATATAGCTTAACTGTACATAATAAATGAGAACAATCGATAGAATCAGAAATCAATCCCAATACTTTTTTTTTAAAGATTTTATTTATTTATTTATTTGAGAGAGAGAGAGAGAAAAACAGCATGAGAGGGGAGAGGGTCAGAGGGAGAAGCAGGCTCCCTGCTGAGCCGGGAGCCCGATGCGGGACTCGATCCTGGGACTCCAGGATCATGACCTGAGCCGAAGGCAGTCGCTTAACCAACTGAGCCACCCAGGTGCCCGATCCCAATACTTTTTAATGAAAAGTTAGTACTTGATAAAGGATGCATATCTAAATTAGTGGGGAAAAATTTACAATTTAATAAATGGTATTGGGACAATTGGGTAGCCATCTGGAAAATAATAAAGTTGTATTCTCCTAACTCTTTAAGCCAAAATAAGTGCCAGATGGACTATCAACATGAAAATTAAATTATCAAGGTTCTAGGGAAAAAATGGAAAAATTTTTCTAATGGTCTTAGAGTGGAGAAGAACTTTCTAAGCATGATAAAATTCAGGAGATATAAAAGAAAAGATCGATAAATTTAGCTCTAAAAATCAAAGATTTCTGCATGGTGAGAAACACTATAAATAAAGTCAAAGGACAAATTATAATCAAAGAAAAATATTTGTAACAAACATGTCAGACAAAAGGCTAAATATGTTAAAATATAAAGAACTTTTACAAATCAATAAGAAAAAGATCAACACTCTACTAGAAAAATTGGCAAAGGGCATGAACAAATAACTCACAAAAAGAAATGCAAATGGTACTAAGATAGTTAAACAGATACGTAGGTCCCTCCACAATAAGCAAATGTAAACTAAAACTGCATTTTTCAGCTAATATCCAAAGTTCCTTAAAATGTATTTTTGACAACCTGTTTTTGACAAGGATATAGAAAAACAGACATTTGTACATTTTTAAGGTATTTAAATTGATGCAATCTCTAAAGAGAGCAATTTCAGAATATTTATCAACATTTGAAATGTGCATGCCCTTCCACACATCCAGTTCCATGTTTAAAATTGTCTCCTACAATTCTATTTCAGCTTGTGCCTGAAGAAATGTATAAGGATATTCACTACAGCACTAAATGCAATAGCATATTTCCCATCTCAAAAAAAAAAAAAAGAAAAAAGAAACGAAGAAATAATAAAGCATGGAACCTGCCATATTTGCCCTCTACCCCTGATTGTTTCCCATCAGGTTTGGAAAGTTTTGTGATCTGGCCCCAGCCTGCATTTTCTGTCTTGCAGTCTTGCCTCTCTCTACATTTCTTATACTTGGTCAAAGGAGCACATTGCTGCCCTGCACAGTCCTATCTTCATACCTCTCTTTGTGCTGAACCTCTTGCTGACATGCACTCTTCCCCACCTCTCCCTTCTTCTTCTTCTATGCGAGTCCTAACTCTCCTTTATAACCATACTCACATACTACCTCTTCTGAAGACATTCAGAACCCTCAACACCCCCCATCTCTACTTGAAAATCTCTACCTGCTATGACTTTTGCTACAGCATTCTGAGGTCGTCTCTGGAATGACAGTGATATTTTGATGTCCTCCCTTTGATGTAACTGTTTTAACCTGGGGACACTTTGATACAACCTACAGAAGACACTATTAACTTACATTTCCCCTCAAGAATGAAGATATCTTCATCGTTTGTTTCTGATTATCTAAGTAATATGACCATACTTAAAAAAGTGGGAAATCTCAAGACTCACTCCCATAAACTTGTGTGTGTGTGTGTGTGTGTGTGTGTGTGATAGAATAAAGGAAAGATAAATTTCCTGAAGCAGATCCCTGGGTCAAAGAATACACCTATTTAAAATTTTGACATATGTTGCCAAACTGATCTTTAGAAAAATTTATAATTCATTCAACAATAGTCATTGAGGTCCGAATATGTACTGGGTGCTGGGTATTTGGGACACAATGGCGAGTAATGGCAGATGTGGTCCTTGCCCTTGGTAGAGTCTGGTGTAAGCGTTACTAAGTAGAGACATATGGTCCTGTTAGAAAGGACAGTCGAGAGGATTTGGCGTAGTTGGGGAGTTCAAGGATGGCTTTGTGGAGGAAGAGACATTTCAGATAAGGCCTAAAGCCTAAGTGAGAGGTAACTAGACTCATGGGGACCATAAGAGCTCTTCAGCCACAGCCTGTGCCAATGTGGCCACGGGGGGCTTGCAGAAGTTGCATGTTGCTGGTGTGGAAAGTGAGGGGGAGCCCAGTGCAAGGCAAAGCTGGAGATATGGGAAGGTAGCAGGTCACAAATGCATTCGTAGGTCTTGTGAAGGATCTTGTTGTTATTCCAACAGCAACGGGAGATATAAGCAGACTTTAGAGAACGCATTTGTGTTTTACAAAGAAACTTTGGCTGAGTGGAGAACTGATAAACAGGCAATGAACAGTTTTGACGTGTTACAAGACTATTGTTGTCCAAGTGACAGGTGACACTAGCTTAAACTAGTTTGAATTATAGACAATAATAAGGTGATCAAGGCAGAAATATAGGGAAGTGGATGATTTTATAATTTTACCAATGAATACTGGTATCAGAGTGGATGTCACTGATCTTTATCCATCTTTGCCAATCTAATGTGTGTATGTGGTATGTATTACACATAATACGGACTATACATATAACTTAAATAATTTTCCTTTGATTATTAGTGAACATTTTTTCCTATTTCATCAGCTATTTCTTCTTTTGAATTATCTGTTCCTATCCTTTGTCCATTTTCTTAGTGGGGTACTTGCCCTTCTTCTGTTCCAGGATCCAGTCTGGGATCCCACACTGCATTTAGTTTTCATTTCTCCATTGTCTTCTCAGGTCAATGAAAGTTTCTCAGGTGCATATATTTTTATTATTGATTTGAATGAACCATTGTGATATTGATGCAGGGCAGTGCTTGGTAAGAATCCAAGTGTGAAATTAAGGTGAACTTAAGCCAATTTAAAAAAATCAAATGACAATGTGTGATCCCTGTTGCAAATATTTATTCAGTTTTTTTTTAAACTTGGATGTTTGTGTATATGTATGTTTATGTGTGATACCATCGTCGAGTCATCATCTTTTCCTTTATTATTGCTGGTTTTGGTATAGTGCTTAGAAATCTCTCCATCCCAATGGATAGAACTATTTATGTGAGTTGTCCTATATTACTTTTACAACCATACATTTTCAGGTTATGTCTAGTAAGATGCAAAACAGACATCTTCCCTCTGTTCCTTATTCTGTCCACCCTCCACTTCACCAGATGGTGCGATAAAAATCAGTACTGAGGTAGTGCTTATGATATAAAATGAGCAAAGTCAAAATGACAGAATGCTCTCCTCTGAATTGCTTTGACTTTGCACAGAACTTGGGTCCTGACCAAGGTCTTCCCAGTGTCCTTGGTATTCTTTAGTTGTCTTACCAATCCTACCAGATCATGAGTTCGTTGCAGGCAGAAATCACATCCATCTCCTTCTGTGTAATATCCATGTAGCTGGGTCCTCCTTAGAAGTCTCTGCCAACATAGCATTTCAATGCATGTATTCCCACAAAAAAAACTGAAACTGTAAGCATTGGTGAAAATGTAGATCTTCTCGCAAGTTTTGTGAGGTATTTATTGGAAGTGAGAATCCACCCTAAATCCCACAGCATGACAATCAAATGTCTGTATCAGGAAGCACGTTTGTCCACTTCCTCTTCCCCTCTGTTCTGCAACCACTCTCCAGTGAGAGTAAAAGTTGAGTCAGCAAAATAAAACCCACCACGTCAGCCTAATGAGGGTCACATGTGTTTTTTCGAACTTCTTCTAAGAGTTGCAGTTCATCTTATCAAGGCTGTCTCCCTTGGTGTTTTCATCAGAGAGCTTTGTGCATGACAGTCAATACATGCTTGGGGAAATCAGTGACGTGGGCAGCAATGCTGTTCTGATGATGGGCTGAGGCAGAGACTTAGTCAGGATCTAGGAGTTAAAAAAGGCTTTCCTTTTCTCATTCCTTCTAGTCTCCATTTCATGGAGAGAATTAGGACTATTGGAAACCCACCATAATTTTATGGGCTATCAGATCAAGTTAATTGTAATAAGGATCCATCTTAAATTCCCACCAAAGAGCTCAGTTCCTAAAGCAGCATTTTCTTAAATGGTCCCTTAGCACAGACTAGAGGACAGTGTTATTGCAAAGTAAGCAGATGGTCTGAGTGAACTGAAAATATGGATATCATCTGTCTGTCCTGGGTGGTCAGCCAGATGCAAATCCATTTGGGATAAAGCTTTCAGTCTAGAAGCCAATGGCCCCCGAATGGGAAGTTTTATCTCCTCCCGGAGGAGTACGAAGAAAAGTGTTGAGGCGCCGTGCACCACTGGTCAAAGTAGATGGAAACATTCTTGGTTCTAAGGGGCAAGCCATGTGCGCACATGTGAGCAAATCAGATTACAGGGGGTTGGAGGGTAGCTGCTTGATGCGTCACCCAGGCCTAGGTTAGGAGCAGGGCCCTGGGACGTTTGAATATCATCTGAGCACTGGGTCACAAGATGGATTCAAGTTCAAGTTCTCAGAAGACTGATGCCCTGGCATCACAATTCTGGCCTAATGGTGAGTAGTCATTTTTCTTTTTTTCCTCCCCCCTTTCATTTCCTAATGGCCTCATCCTGCTTCCTGGGCCTTTTCAGCCTTCATTTACCTATAACAAGTTCGCCTTGTGTGAACTTATCTCTGGTTGGTGATGTGACATCACTTTCTGTTAGCTGTAGTTTCCTCATCTGAAAAAACAGGAGGAAAATCATGAGAGATCATGCGGATAGAGAGACCAGCACAGTACCAGACACCTAGTAGGTGCTCCTGTGGCTCATTTTAAGAGAAGCCAAGGCTGATGCCAGCTCTCACGACACCCGAGGCTTCCTCGGTGCTCTCAGGCCATTGACGAGGGTGTGCCCCAAGCAGAGCAGCAGGGAAAGCGGGAGCCTTGTCCTTTCCTGATTCTTGGCCACGTCAAAGTTCTCAGCATTTAGATCTCTTGCCTATTTTGAAAACCTGGATGATGGCTCCCTGGTATCTCGTCATATGCCACAGCCCATGAGCGGTCGCTTCTGCTGACCTCTCTGCAGGGTAGGACAATGGGCTGGTGACAGCTGTGAGAACCATGGGCAAGAGCCAGAAGATTCCCAAAGCTGTAACTGAGTTAATGACACCGTGGCGCTGGGGTGGCTGTCTTGAGAACTATAAAAAAGAAAGAAGAAAGAAAGAAAGAAAGAAAGAAAGAAAGAAAGAAAGAAAGAAAG
>NW_023270839.1:24253027-24275609 GCF_011800145.1 Mirounga leonina | reverse complement strand
AAGAAAGAAAGAAAGAAAGAAAGAAAGAAAGAAAGAAAGAAAGAAAGAAAGAAAGAAAGACAAGAAAAAAAAAATCCCAAGCCCCAAAACAAAGGCAGATGTTTTGACTTAGGGAAAAAGCAAAAAGAACAGTTTAAAAATTTATTGTCCTCACAGCAAATAGATACTTAACTGGTTTAAAATAAATGAAAAGACATTTTATATTTACATCAAGATTGACCCAAAAAGGAAGATAAGTGAAAATCTAATCCTCTCAACTTCTCTATTTTCTCTCTATTTTTTCTTCTCAGAGAAGTCTGCGGGAGGCAGGGGGAGGATCCCTTCTCTGAATGTCAGGGTGACTTGGAGAGCAGCCTAACCTCAATTCAATGATAAGACGCAGAGGAACCAGACAGGGAGGAGGGTGCATGCACACTGGCCAGCACCATTCTGGCAGATGCTCCGTTCTGTTTGGGTGTTAAGGAGGGCTGGGTATGGCGGGCTGGGGCACAGGCTGGGGAGGCTGGGGACGAGAGAAGAACGTGAGGATGAAACAGACCCTAAGCCTCCGCTTTGAGGTAATGCATGGCTGTGATTTATCCACTTTTATATAGTTGAATAGAGTCTGTCCCTTAGAGAGTTTACACTCTGTAGTAAAGGCGATTGCTTTGTGCCTAATTGAGCCTGACTGACTGCCTTCAGGTTGTGTTTGGAGGTTCTGAGATGGGGAGATGTGGAAGAGAAGTGACAGGGAAAATGGGAGGACCAAGGTGGTGTTAAAGGAAGGCAGGCCTTATACTTAGAACACCCTAAACCTGGCCTGTCTTAGAGGGTGACATGGATTATGATCTGAAAGGCTGGGGCAGGAAATGTGAATAAACTGAAGACTCGACTGCAGAGCTGGGTTAACCCCAGGCTTCCCTGCGGAGTCCGCAGAAGGGGAAAAACCAGGTTCCATTTGGAAAATCCAAGGGAGCGAATTGGTACCTGAGGGTGAAAGTTTGTGGAGAGGGCGTTTGTGACCTGGGACTGGACGGGAAGGAGTGCTGTCTGTGCTCAACTGGAAGGTCTGGTTTATTAGATGGGGTGGCAGAAGCAGTCAGCACAAGTAAGGTCCCACTACAAATTGCCTTCCATGCCAGGAGCAATCCTGTTTTACCACCTACTTTGGAGGCTGAGGATGACAAGGGGAGCAGAAGTAAAGCGTTTTGTCATGGAGAACAGCACTGCATTTGGTGACTTAGAAGATGGGTGCTGGCCCTCCCTCAGGCGGCTGACCGAAACGGGCCCCCTGGTCTGGAAGGTTCTCTTTAGTTCTCTGAGACCGAGACGAACTCATGTCCTGTTGCTGAATGCCCTCAGCCCCATCTTCAGAACAGCCAGGGGACTGTCTACATTAGCATCACTGTGGCATGGGTAACTCACCCTACGTGCAAAGCCAGTGTCTCAACCGCAAGGCCTGACACACCAGCCCCGAACAAAGCCTTGCATGTGGGTCCTGAGTGCCACACGCTGCATTATGATGAAGGGCTGTTCATTCCTAGCTGGACCCCAGTGCTTGCACATACTATCCAGACTCTTGACATCATTTTCTTATTTAGCAGATGAGACATTCAGAGTTCAGGAAGGGTAGGTGGCCCGCCCAATATCATGGAGAGGGCAGTCACACCATACTGAGTTTTTCCTGCTCTACTCGATCCCCTCAAGTTAAGTCCATCTCCATTTTCACTCCTTGAATTGCTCTAATTTCCTCAAGCTCCCAGATTGGTGTTTCACAAAAGAGAATTCTATTCCTTGTACCTACTAACTTTAACTTTAATACCTTCATGGAAATAATGGTCCCTGGAACAGACTCACTTATAAAAACTCACCCTTGGCAAACATTGTCAAATTAAGATTTATAGGCCAGGAAAGAAAATCAGTTAAAATTATATTCTTATGTCTGTTTAAATCTACCATAAAACCAAAAATCTTTAATGAGCCGGAAAATCCACAAAAACCATTAAGTTAAAAATAAACTTTAAAAATTGACTGGAAGTCAACAAGAATAATAGAAGACATAAAACCTGCCGACTAAAGCAGTGATTATATTATATTGATCTGAAGGATTAAGGCAAAGAGAGGGGACTCAAGGATACACCCTGATGAATGTTTGCTGCCCTTTGAATGAAAACTTCCAGGAATGATGGGTGCTTGGGTTATAGGACCTCAGGGGGAGGCCACCTTCTCCCTACCCTCACCGTGAAGAAGTTTGTTCAACAGACTATACTCCAAAGCAGTTTTACTAGCAACTTCTGATGTGGCCATATGATCAAATCAAATCAAATGCCTTGTAAACTGTGAAGGGCTTTACAAATACAAGTGGTGCCTTGGTTCTAGAAAGGGGCCAGAGTTTAGGTCTCAACCACTGTTTTATCCCCAGAGGGCCTGGCCGCAATAAGTATTTGTTAAGCAAATGAGTCAAATAATCTACAGATAATACTCTTTTGGTATTATTCCTTCCGATTATCCTCAAAGATTTTTTTTGGGGGGGGGGGGCAGGTGCCACGGGATACTCATTTGCTCTCGACTTACAGCCTAAAAACCGCCCTGGGTGGTTCTGTTGCATCCTATTCTGTTTGGAGGGAACCTATAGAAAAAGAGTCCTTTTATTGAGAAGGAGGATGGAGGAGATGACATCGACAGTCCTTTCAAGGGCCAAGATTCTATGATTGCAGATGCATTGGGCTGTCTCAGGTGACACCATGTGATTTGCCCCGTGCCTTGCTCACTGCCATCCTCCTCTCATGGCCTGGTTGAAATATCTTAGGATGTTCATTTCAGCTTCTAGAAACTCAGACATCACTTGATTTCTATGATCCAGTCCTTGGCATTTTCTTTCTCAAACCATAAATGAAGTAGTTTTTTAGGTTTCTCTTGAGGGTGGACTCCATTCATTCATTTATTCAACAGATATTATTGATCACTTATGAGGTGCCAGGCACTTTGCTATTACAGAAGATTCGGTCCTAAACAGCACAGACAAGTTCTTCTCATGAAACTTGAATGTTGATGACTGGGAGAAATGCCTCAGTGGTGTGGGCTTTGCTGTGACTGGCCTCCACCTCCCCACCCCATCCCTGGGCCAGCTTTGCAGTTGTAAAGGAAATAATAGCATGCCTGCTAAGTCTGGGTAAGTGACAGAGGTGACATCAAGGACCTCACAGTGTTTATGTGTTGTTGTGTTACTATGTTTTTTAGGATCTTTTACATTCTGGTTAGCCAGAGTCTGCTAGTGCAACTAGCCACATGGAGTAGGAGGACCTGCTCTCAGCCACAACTGCCTCCCCGCCCTGTTCCTCAGCGGAAGGTGTGCAGCATAAATGGGTTGATTCTGATACTTGCTGGAACTATTTGGGTTAAGACTTAGGGTCAACATTCTGCTACCTTGTCGTCAAAGAGTACCTTGGTGTGAATATTTTCTGTGCTCTATGGAGCCTTGTAGCATAGTAGCTAAGAGGCACTAAATCTCAGCTGAGTACTTGGGGCTCCCAAGACCTCCTTCTAGCGATAGAGAAGAGCTAGGTTTTGATCTGCCCTGTGAGCTCTGTGACAATGCTTTGCCTCACGAAGGAGCAAGCTTTTGCCCCCTTTGCCTTGGTGTCGTGCAAAGAGCTTGCAGGGAAGGTATGATCCTCACCAAGGTTCCTTGCCTTCCTGAGCTGTAGGAATGTGTGTGGTGAGACACTGTGCAAACTTCCACAGAGCTCTGAGGAAAGGAGACAAATCAGTGATGGGTTACCTTCAGGGGTTCTGTGTGATGGAGTATTTCACTCTAATTCTGGGATGACTCCAGCCAAATTGTTAAGTTTTATTTTTAGGAGCCCTTGAACAGGTCTGACCTGATCATCAGAACTAGTTGGAAAGATGGCTCTATTCTACAAAGTTCCCAGGAAGCATGACTCATTTGACCAAAGATTCAGGAACTCAGCCACCAAAATAAATTAATCACAACAACTCCTTGACGCCACCTAACATCCGTCCTGGAACAATGTGAGGTTACAAAGGCAGAAAATAATCAAAAGAAAGAATTGGTGGTTGGTGTTAGGGGACCATGGGAAGAGTGAAACTTCCCCACAAGATTTACCTTTGCTGTTATAAGAATTTATCTTGTTGGGCTCTGTCCGTTTCATCCTGTTCTGTTGCCTGATGATGTATACATTGCCTTTCTGATAGTCAGAACCCTGCCTTCCTTTTTCCTTTTCCCATCCCTCCCTTGAAGCAGGGAGGCAAACAACCAAGACACAAAGGAACGAAGCCAAATACTACAAAACATTAATGGAATATTTGCTCCAGATGAGATTTTTAAAGAGGCACTTTAAATGCAGCAAAGACCTAAGTGCTCACATCAATGTTCCTGTAAGCAGAAAATAAAATCTACAAATAAAGTTTTAGTGGAAGGTGTGTCACTTTATTTTATTAGTATTCATATTCCAAACTCATATATGCAATTGTGGAGAACTTCAGGAGACAGTTTTGCTCTGAGGAAACAGACAACAACCCCAGACCAGCCTAATAAACATTCAAAATATCATCCATTCCAGGCACAGGTGTTCTCCAGTTGGCACCTGTGCTGATGTTTAGTGGGCTAGAGCTCTGGGCACCATCATAATTTGTGCTCTGGCTTTACATCCCACATGCCCACTGCAGTGAAATGGCCCAATTTGTCCTGCCTCTGTTTTGGAGGGGACAGGGTCCCCAGGATCCTCCTAGCAATATACCTGTCTTCCAGTTTACTGTATTTATAGTCAGAATGACACCCCTCCTAACCTCCCCTAACTGTTCAAGGACAGGTTAACTCTGAAGAAAGGTACCTGAGGGTCTCCTGGACTGCTGTGCTGTTTGATCTGGCCTCTGACTCACAGCCATGCACAGATGAGGTCTTTAAACCTAGACTCCGGCGTTCCCTGAGCAGGTGCAAGATGGTGGGTTGATGTACATACCCTGTCCAGAACCAGGAGAGTTTTATTTCTTTTTATAAACTGGCCTGGTATTAGAGAGGATCTATTGAGCTATAGGAAATGCTGGTGCTCTGCTACTTAAAAAGAATGAATTTCCTCAAAATTTCATTCGACCTTCACAAGGGTATTCCCATTTTTGACCCCAAAGCATCGAGAAGTGAGACTTTTCCACTTTACAGGCACTTTTATTCCCTAGCCCAGTCTTTCTCTCCTCATTCCACAAAAACTCTAACAATAAACAGAATCATTATGAATTCCCGATGGAAGTACCTCCACATTTTAATTCCTTATGGTCACGTGGTGGGGAGCCCAGCAAAAAAGAACATTCAGATTAACGACAGGGAAGAAACCTGAGGGGAAACCAAGGATTTCAACAGAATACATTTGGATGGCAAGGAATCCTAAAGATGCCCCAGTGTTGCAATAGCTCCTGGCTGTTTATAGCTCTAGGACCCAACCCTGGATCTACAGAATTAGAATCTCTGTGGGAGAAGCCTAGGAATCCATATTTTAACAAATATCCCAGGCAAGGCTGGAAAACACTTGTCGGCTGAGAAAATTCTCATCTGGACCTTGGACCCAATTTAGGATGGAGCTTCGATCCACTTAAATCCCACTTTGCCTCTCTCCCTCAGCTACCCTGCCGCCTGGACACATCTTCTGGGACCAGGAAGCATTCTCTTTTCTCTTCCTTGCGTGAGGAAGTGCTTTCTTTTCGGTGTACACACGGACTTCCCTGCTGTGTCCTGCCATGTGCACTGCCCGGAAAGCTCTTTCTTGCCCTTCCCATTGCCGAGCACTCCCCAGTTGGCTGTATACCAGTGTTAGGCAGTTTTCCTTCTTCAAGGCTTTCTCTGCCTCTTCTCCTCATCCAGTAGAATTTCTCTTGCAGAGCTAGATGGTTGTCTTCTCCCTAGACCTGTCTCTTGGCTCACCTGCAATCCTCTTTAAGGGGGAATTGGATTCTAGTCATGAGAAACTAAGGTGCCATGACCTGGGTCACCAGCTGGTGTCTCCTCACCCAGTGATGGCAGGGTGTGGATAAGGAGATGATCTAGTCTCTTAGGAGGCAGACCCTGCAGTTACTCTCATTCCTGCTGGTACTGGTCGCACATCTCGTGTCAAACCCTTGGCCCCTCCCCACCCTATTCAAGCCCTTTCCCTGGTGTTTGGCCCAGTTCCCCAGAACTGCTCTGTGGCCCCTTTGCTGTCTCCACCATCGTTGCCCACACAGGATGTGGGTCCCCTCCCCACTGCCTTTGCTCAGGGCTTGAGACAGCCCAGTATAACCACCACCTTGGGCCAGTCTACCCCAATCTGGACTGCTGGGCATTGCCTTCCCTCCAGTTGCTGTGGCCTTGCTGTCAGCCGGGGAGAATCTGAGTCCTTTGAGCCTGTGGTGATAAGGAAGTCAGAGAGGAGGTTGGGGCCCCAGCCCAGCCTCAAAGGGCAGACCCCCCTGGAGACTTGGGAACTGGCCAAGTGGCAGCCGAGGGGCAGACATTCCTGGTGTTTCTGCTGCTGTCTGTGCCACATGCCGGAGCTCACCACATATTCTCTAGGTCTGCTGTTTGTCCTGCTTTGTTAGCAGATCCCATCTCTCCCACCCCAGCCCGTCTTTTGCTCTGTCCTTTGCCATGGGGGTGCGGTGGTGGGGTGGGGGGTGGAGAGGCTGTGGGAGGAGGGAGGGAAGGGGTGCACTGTGACTTTAGGGGTATGATACTTAGCACCAAGTCATGGCATGGGGAAGCTCCCAAGGCTTGGGACCGTGGCTGAGGAAGGTTCTTTGTCTTCCCATGTGGTCATTTCTCCAATGGCAGGGAGAGAAGAGTGAGAAGGCAGAGATGCTCTTATATTCCAGGACTATTTATTAACTACTTTTTGTATAGATTTTATTCCTTCTCCAATGATCAAAGCTGACTGTTTGCAAGAACAGATACATGGCTTATGCTTATTTATTTTTTCATTCAACAAATATTCACTGAGAACATACTCTGTCTGGGCCCTTGGGGTAAAGGTGCTGGACAAAGTCTGGGGGTTGCTGTAGATGAGATAAGCCTGCAGCACGTGCCTGGAGTTGAGTAGGCCTCAACTCCTTAAATGGAATTCCTTCAATTCCTCAAATGGAATCAGGCAATTCTGATATAAGGAAATTAAGGGCCACATAGGTGCTATAAACAAAATATACAAGGGTCAGGAAATCTTTCTCAGCTGCAGTGCCTGAGGGACGTGTCAAGGTAGAAGTAATACTTGGGTTGACCTTAAAGAACAGTTGTGTACTTGCAACAATGCAGGTGTGGTGAGCACTGTAGGAAGATGTTGACCTGAGTATGTATAGGGAGATGGGAAAGTTCTAGAATATTTGGGCAGTCAATAATGTTTAGTTTGGCTAAAGCCCAGGGCTTCTTAAGGGAAATAGTGAAAATCCTGGAAAAACTGGCCAAAGCAAATCTGTGGGATGCCTCTGACACAGGATGAGAAGCTTTGACTTGATTTGGTCAGATATATAACCACCAGAGGCTATTCTCCAATAGAGAGATGAGTGAACATGACAAATTGTGTTTTAAAGAAGCTGAGTCTTCCTTCCAGGCTGGGAAGATCATCAACATAACAGTGTATGAGGGAAAGAGTGCTGTCAGTGTGAATAGAAATGGAAAGAGATTTCGAGAGTGGTCCTGAGGGAGACTGAGCAGGATTTGGCAATGCTGTGGGGATCGAAGATAGCGAGGTATCAGGAAACCATTGTGTGCTTCTATATACTGATTCCTGTTGGCTGGAAAGCTTCTCAGTTCAATATTCACAAATGTTTATTCATGCTTACTCTCTTGTCTTATGTGAAACAAGCAATACAGGAACAGCAAAGGTGATCAGACATAGTCTCTGCCCCAACTGGAAAACAGGCTTAGAGGAGAACCCAGGCCAACCCTCTATTCCCTTTGGAGAGAAATCAGAGATGATTGAATGTTGTATTTAATATCATCCAAAGTAGTTGGGCGCCTGGGTGGCTCAGTTGGTTAAGCGACTGCCTTCGGCTCAGGTCATGATCCTGGAGTCCCGGGATCGAGTCCCACATCGGGCTCCCTGCTCGGCGGGGAGTCTGCTTCTCCCTCTGACCCTCCACCCTCTCATGTGCTCTCTCTCAAATAAATAAATAAAATCTTGAAAAAAAAATATCATCCAAGTAGGAATGAGGAAAAAGGGACCAGGGTTCCCTGTGAACACCTTGGGTAGTTTAATGATTTTGTTTGGCTTTGTTTCATTCAGAGGTATTTCTTTTGATTCTAACATGGGATGTGTATTGAGTCACAAAGGTGAGTAAGAGATTGTCTCCCTCCCCCTCCCCCAGGGTCTCCCAGATTTTAAGGATGTTCAGAGGAGTCTGAAACGAATGGCAGGGTTGGGTAAGGAAGAGGACACATGCAGTGGTCTGGGATTGAAAGGCAGGTTTTTTGCCTCACTGGGGCACCGGAGCTGAGGGGAGTCCTTCTGGGTGAGGTAGCATTTAAGCCAGATGGTGGATTACAATAGGTAGACATAGGAGAAGTGAGAGCGGCATTCCTGTTGAGAAAAAGAGGGAGAGCAAAGGTGAGAAGACAGAGATGGTGGGACACGTTTGGGGAATGCTACCTTGTCCTGTTTGAAAGACGTACAGTCAGGGGTGCCTGGGTGGCTCAGTAGGTTAAGCCTCCGACTCTTGATTTCAGCTCAGGTCCTGATCTCAGCGTCCTGGGATCTGCCCTCTGAATTGGCCCCGTGGCAGGCTCTGTGCTCAGCTGGGAATCTGCTTGAGATTCTCTCTCTCTGCCCTTCCCCACCCCTCAAATAAATAAATAAATCTTAAAAAAAAAAAAGATGTATAGGCAGAACACTGTCCTGCTTAAAGCTAGAGTTTTGTTTTTTTCTGTTTTGTTTTGTTCATGAAGTTAAGAAGAACATTTGGAAATCCAAGTAAGTGTTTAGAAGTTGTGGTTTAGTTGTTTCCAGTTATATAATGTTCTGGGTTTCTGATTGACCATAGAAGACATCCTTGTTTGTTAGCAACTGTCAAGAGTTCTTTGATTAGGTGATTTCTCCATTCTAGCCCAGAAGTGTGTCTGTTGGACTTTGACTTTTGGCAATCATGTATTCTTGGGAAGGAGACTTTCATTACTCACTATCCAAAGGAGTGGAAATCATGCTTGCTTTCCTATGGAGTCAGTTTATGGACCCTGAAATGTGTATGTGACAGGACATCTATGGAAAATATGGAAATCACTATGTTTCATAATCACATTCCTGAAAACCCAAATGCTCAATGCCAGAAGTAGGCTGAAATTAGTCTTTTACACTTTCTTACTTCATCACTTTGGATCTTCCTTCTCCCTCAGAGTTGTTGATTCATCAACGAACAGCTAGAAATATTATGACAAGAGTATTTTTTCATGTTAAAAAAGAGGACAAGAAGGACCACCCAAGGGTAAGAAAAACAATTAACCAACTTAATTATCAGCAATAAATTGTCAGTAATTCTTAGCTATGTTCTTTTGGTAACATTATGTGCTAGCATCCTTAAAGTAAATATAAGAGTGGATTTTTTTTTTTTTCTTTTTGGCAGGGCATGGGAGAGGGATGGTGGTTAGGGTTGGGGAATTGCTTGTCAAAACAGAAAGGATTCTAATAAATGCATGAGATTTAAACCCTAAACAGATCTTCAAGCATGAAGCATTGAAGTTAGTATCTGTGTACTGCTTTTGTAGGGCTGATGTACCAAATGACCACCAACCCAGTGGCTTAAAAACAACAGCAATTTATTTTCTCACAGTTTTGGAGACCAAAAGTTCAAAATCAAGGTGATTTCAGAGTCACATTCCCTCTGAGGTGTCGCAGGGAGAACCCTTCCTTGCCTCTTCCAGCTTGACAGTACATCACTCTACTCTACCTCCATCTTCACACGGTCTTCTATGTGTGTCTCCATATCTGAAACTAACCCCTGCCTTTCTCTCATGAAGACACCGACATTGGATTTAGGACCCACACTAATCAGGGGTAATCTCTGAGATCCTTAGCTTAATTCCACCTGCAAAGACTCTTTTCCCAAATAAAGTCACATTCACAGGTTCCAGGGATTAAGGCATAGACATATCTTTTGGGGGCCACCAACCTGTGACACTGAAGATGCATTCTTTGGTGGCATAAGGATGTCCTCCTGGTTGTTCAACTAGTTTTTGTTGATTAACAACTCATCCTTAGGACAGCAGAAGATTGAATTCAGTGCAAGGAGACTGGAGATCGTGGCGAGTCTAAGTAAGCTGCACTTGGAACAAGAGGAGTTATGTGGTTTACTGGACAGAGATTATAAATTCGTTTTATCAATCACAGTGTATGGTGCAAATTTATCAACAACTTTCTTAATAGACTCCAAGGCTGGGAATTAGAGATCCCCAAAGAGAGTCAACTACATGGTACATTTTGTTGTTCATAACGCACTTTGTTGTTTCTTGTTTCCCCCCCCCCCCTTTCTCTTGAAAATAGAAAACTCTGAATTGATTCAGCTGGGCATTTGAAACTCTGAAATGTTACAGAATAAAAAAGTACATTTAATTTATTTTATTTTATTTTTGTGAGAGAGAGAGAGCGCACAAGCGGGTGTAGGAGCAGAGGGAGAAGCAGACTCCCTGCTGAGCAGGGAGCCCATTGCCAGACTGGATCCCAGGACTCTGGGATCATGACCTGAGCCAAAAAGTACATTTTAAAGCAAGTCTCCCTAAAATAAATAGAAGACAACCCAGTAAATAATACACATTTAAGATTTTTTTCAGGAATGTTTAACGGCACCCCTTCAGGGTCAGAGTTTCTTATTTTTCATATGGGAATAGTAAGACATAGAGAAGGTAGGGCCACAAATGCAAAGTCAGCTCCATAAATAATACATATAGAATCCCTTTTCTTTTTCAGTAGCTTAGAAACACAGCCACCCACATATTCCTTCTCCTCTCCCCAGGTGCTTTGTGATGGTGATAGGAAATTGCCGGGAGAACACTGACTCACCGGAAATGCTTTCCTTTAGAGAGTAAAAAGCAAGAATGAAATCATGTCAGCACCATTTACCAATTTTATTTTTAATTGGCTAATACGCCTTTGATCACTGAAGGGGAAATAGTGAATGAGGGCTGGCGCAAGCTTAAGGATCGGCGTTATTACCTCGTATGTTTGTTTAGACCATTTCCCACCATCCACCTGAGATGCAGTTATTTATTAGCATAATATGCTTATGGATCTATCTGCAGGGCTTAAAGATGGAAATTGAAACTCTGTGATGATTTAGCTGAAAGTTACTGGAGCATTCATAAAGCTGTCAGAATTACAAGAGAAACCACATTAAGAAAACGCCAGCACTAGTTGTTATTAAATGGATATTCAAACATCGTCAGCACTGTTATCCGCAGAGGGCTGGTCTAATTTATAAGCTCCTGTACAAGGGGATAATGGTAGCTGCAGGTTCAAAGGAAAGTGGATCATAGGAATGACATTAGGAAGAGTGATCACATGCTTTAAAACATAAATCAGGACATAGGACAAAGGACTTTTCCCCGATTCATTAATTTATTTACATCTTTAAAAGGTATCCTCACTAGTAAATCGTATTTATAGAAAACAGTAAAATGAACTGAAAAGGCACAAATTCAACTTTTATTCATTCAACAAATACTTACTGAGTGCCATTTGTATGCCAGGCATGATTTTAGGTACTGGATATGATGCAGACTAAACAGACAAAATACTGACCATAGATAGTAGTCAATTGTTCTATCCACGGAGGTTTGTTGAGGGCTGCTACACACCAGGCATGTGTTATGGTTGATATTCTGTCGATTCACAGTCATATACATTTGTGATCATGTATACTTGGGAAATGAGGTGTTACTGAGTTTCCGACCCTAAGAATTCCTGAGAGTACCCAGGTGTCTCCCATGAGTCTGCTGATCACTCTTGGGCATAACCTGTGGCTCTGTTGGCTAAGCTAGAGCTCTGTAGATTTGACCTCAATGTACGGAGTAGCTGTGCTGAGCCAAGATGCTGTTTCCATGTCCACGGCGGCCTCCATGTTTATAGCTTCAATGCCAGCAGAGCCAGAGATCTGGATGTGATATTGGTACCCCTGGAATGGAGCCTTGTGCTCTGAGATGGTGACCTGCCATGACCTATCATGTGAATGTACTCCTTCTCCAGCACACTGAGCTCAGGTCGCTTGTGCCCCAAGAGTTACAGTATTCAGCCAATCAGTTCTTTCAATTCTTCTCAAGCAGAGAATTGCAACCTTGCATCCACCTCACACATCGGTACCCATCTCCTAACCCCGCATAAATCTAAAGACCTTAGTGCATGTACCTTCCACTCATTATGGGCTTCTGAGACCTGGACATGCCAACCCAAGGCATCTTGTCACACACACGCATGCATCTTTGAAAACAAGATGGCCTGAGGAAACCTGGAGCAGATGGCCTTAGGAATATAGCCACTGGGTGCAAACTGAGTGACACAAAGTTCAAGGTAGAAAAGCCAGTATTTTATGGAAATTAGCAGTTAGGAAGATGAACCAGGAGTCAATTACAAAGGTAAAAAACAAATATGGGTATGAACCATACATCCAGAACTGAAGTTGAAATTAAGTTGCAATAATTAGACACATGGGAATTTGCATTAGGAATCAAATTAAATGGGCAAAGAACCTGGGGGTGCCTGGGTGGCTCAGTTGGTTAAGCGACTGCCTTCGGCTCAGGTCATGATCCTGGAGTCCCGGGATCGAGTCCCGCATTGGGCTCCCTGCTCGGCGAGGAGCCTGCTTCTCCCTCTAACCCTCCCCCCTCTCATGTACTCTCTCTCTCTCTCATTCTCGCTCTCTCTAATAAATAAATAAATCTTTAAAAAAAAAATAAATGGGCAAAGAACTTAATGATCTATACCCAGATCTTCACAGATTACTCACTATTACTTATGCTGATTCTGCCATTAAAGATATGGATATTGAGCTCCTGCCCTGACGCAGACTCTGCATTAGACAATGGGGAGATAAGGATGACCAAGTTCTTTTCCTTGCCTTTAAGAAGCTTAGAGTCTGAGACAAGGGTCGGAAAGTACAGACCTTTGGACAAATCTAGTGCACTTCCTGTTTTTGCACCATCTGTGAGCAAACCACGGCTTCTACATTTTTAAATGGTTGGGGTGAAATCAAGAGACTAATATTTCCTGATATGTGAAAATTGCCTGAGTTCAAATGTCAAAGTGTATAAATGAAGTGTTATTGGAACACAGCCATGCTCATTCATCCTTGTATTGTGTGTGGCTGCTTTCTGCTATAGCAGCAGAGTTGAGTACTTGCCACAGAGATCGGATTAGCCACAAAACCTGAAACGTTTGCCCATTCCTGATCTAGGAGATGGAACAGAGGGAACAGCACAGACATAAGCACATGACTTAGGGGAGAATACGGAGGTAAAGATGTATCCAAGGGTATTCCTAGAACATTGAAGAGGGCATTAGAAAAGAGGCACAATTTTTAGTTTACTTAAGGTTACTAAAACAATGTGTAATGAACCAGAGAAAATTTTAGATACTTTCTTTTTGCTATCATATAAACAAGGAGCCAAAGGAACAAAAAAAAAAAAGAAAGAAAGAAAGAAAGAAAGAAAGAAAGAAGAAAGAAGAAAGAAAGAAAGAAAAAGAAAGAAAGAAAGAAAGAAAGAAAGAAAGAAAGAAAGAAAGAAAGAAAGAAAGAAAGAAACTTGTTACTATATTTTCAGCTTAATTCTTCTGGTTTTTTTTTTTTTTTTACTTATTTTATTATTAGTAATAATAATATTTCAGCTTTCTCTTAAGAACAGTTTATACACACAGGTATTAGTTTTGCTTTATTACCAGTTGTCTTATATGTATTAAAAAAACATTATTTGTTCAGGATATCCTGCACAGGATGGAGTAAAAAAAAAAAAAGATTCTTTAATTTTTAAGTAGTCTGAAAGCCATGGTCTGGAGCAGCTTGGCAAGGCTGGGTCTCTGAACGTGGTTCAAATGGCAAGTCTCCCCCTCAGGCCTGAGAAAGGGGTGCCCTCTGAGCCATTCTTTTCTATTGGCTTGGTCTTCCTGGGATGGGAAAGGGGGACCTGGACGCCAGTGGGTACCGATGGTGGCGTTGCACAGGCTGACCTCAGAGGCATTTTTAAATAGAACCTCTTCCAAATCTGACCCAGGGATGCTGAGCAGAAAAAAAAAGATCTGGGGCTTTGATTCTC
Organism: Mirounga leonina; assembly: GCF_011800145.1. Lineage (NCBI taxonomy): Eukaryota > Metazoa > Chordata > Mammalia > Carnivora > Phocidae > Mirounga > Mirounga leonina. Next base: position 24,261,361 of record NW_023270839.1, on the reverse strand, counting down.
ATTTTACTTTTTTAAATTTTGGCTTCCTCTAGTGAGAGTATAAGCTCATGCTCTAATGAACAAGTGGTCAGTGACACAGGCCAGTAGCCCACACTGACTCACTGAGAGGCAACATGGCATTGGTTGTGGGGTTAGAATGTCTAGATTTGAACACTAGCTCAGCCACTCAGCAGCTTTGTGACTCTGGGAAATTTACCTAGCTTCTAGACTTTAGTGTTTGTAAAACGAAGAAAGTACTAGCAGCTATCTAATAGAAGCATTGTAGATTAAATAAATTAATGTATAAGAAATATTTGAAACAGTGCCTGGCATGCAGAAGAATCCTCAACCTTTGCCATGATGATGATGATGATGATTACTATTACTTTGCTCTCTTGGAAAGACCTATTCAGAGCCCACCCTAAACACTATTTTTAGGCTCTTAACATATTTCCCGACCCTTCATCTTCAGAGCCGGAATCCTTCCCTTGGTTTCTCTTTTTTTCCTGAGGTCCTCCCCTGAGGTCCTTTGGCCTCTTCCATTGTCTTTTTGTCTTACTTCAGTCCTTTAAATCCTGACTGTAGCAATCTAGCAAATATGCCCAGGCACTAACTTTTATTATCCTTGTGAGGAGAGCCTAGGGGAGTGATTAAATGCTCTATAGCAATACCATTGATGAGCCACTTTCTGTTTTAGAGCATCAGTCATTTCCTCTGTAGCAGAAATGGTGACCACCACATATTTGTTGAATTGAATTGAATTCTGTTCTTGCTCTGACAGTGATGAAGATCCTATTCTCAAAAATTTATTGTTGCATTAAATTAACCTAGAGCTTAAGAACTGGACAGGTATCCATTTATTTACATTTAGCTACCTGATACTTTCTGCTTGACTGTTTTGCTCTGGAAAGCAGAGTATGGAATTTCTGGTTCCCGATTTATACAAGGGATGTATTATGATTCCTCAAGAAGATCATCCTTATCCACAATTTTCTGAGGACTCTTGCTTTAAGTATATCCTTACTAGGCTCCTTATTTGTTCCCAACTGATTTGTTACTGATTCGGCTTCCTCCCTTTCTTTGCACTCAGCTGCTCATCTCTGAGTTTCAGAGATGCTTGCAAAGGACTGACATAGGATTTAAAAGAGGATGAGTGAGTGTTTTAGTTATTTATAGGTGTGTACCAAACTACCCTCAAACTTAGCAGCTTGAAGCAACAAACATTTATAATCTCACAGTTTCGGTGGGTCAGGAAGCTGGGAGTGGCTTGTTTGGGTTATTATGGTTCAAGATTTCTCACGATGCAGCAATCAAGGTGTCAGCCAGGGCTGCAGTCATCTGAGACTTGATTGGGTTGGAGGATCCACTTCTAAGACTGTGAACATGACTGTTTGCTGGGGGCTTCATTTCCTTGCCGTTTTGGCTTCTCTGCAGGGCTGCATACACAGAACAGCATCTACTTCCTCCAGAGGGAGTGCACCATGTGAATGAGTAAGAGTGCCGAAGATGGAAGCCAGAGCTTTTATAATCTAATATTAGATGTGACATATTATTATTTCTGTACAGTATTAGACATACAAATCAACACTGGTACAGTGTGAGTATAGACTGCATAAGAGTATGGATAACCGAATGTGGGTTCCTTGGGGATCATCTTGGAGGTTCATTACTATATTCTACTCTCTGGTCCCTAATGATTCACATCATTCCCACATGCAATATACATTCTTTCCTGCATGAGTTCCCCCAGCATATCTCATTGAAGCACCAACTTAAAATCCAGAATTTCTTTATCTATATCAGGTCCAGGAGAGGAAGACACTCTTCAGGTGTAGCTCCTTAAAAGCAACTCCTCAAGTACAGCTCCTCTTCACTTATGAACCTAACTACCCATACCCGGCATACAATGGGGGGTATAGGCATAGGATAATGGTGATAGACATTCCTGTTCAAAAAGAGGGGGAATGAGGAGGGAGGAGCAAGATGGCAGGGGAGTAGGAGACCTAAATTTCGTCTGGTCCCAGGAATTCAGCTAGATAGTTATCAAACCATTCAGAACACCTACAAACTCAACAGGAGATCAAAGAAAAGAATAGCAGCAACTCTCTGAACAGAAAAGCGACCACTTTCTGGAAGGTAGGATGTGCAGAGCAGTGAATCCGAGGCTATATTCAGAAAGATAGACCGCGGGGGGGTGGGGGAGGGAGTCGGCTACTGACAAGTGATAGAGCAGCAGAGCACAAAATCTGAACTTTTAGAAGTCAGCTCCTCTGAGGGACGTCGCTCCGGTGGCTAAGCAGGGGGTGGAACCCTCGCTGGGACAGTGTGGTCTCAGGACCCTTGGGGTCACAGGAAGACTAGCCTGAGTGCAGCAGAGCTCCCAGGTATTGGAGTGGGGAAGCCGGCTGCAGAGACGGAGCCAGAGCCGAGGCTCGGGCTCTCAGCTCAGGGTTGCCATAAACTGTGATCCATGGCACAGTCAGGCCACTGCTCCTCCAGCAAGGACTCAACAAGCGGCAGATCCAGGGAGACTCCCCTTCCTCCCCCGGGAAGAGCAGCGCGGGGGTGCACTGCAGGGATATGCTAGGTTTGAGACTCTAAATGGGGTCAGATTGCAGAGATAGAAATGCTCAGTCACAGGCTGGGTGAGCACAGAGTGCGGCCGGAGACCAGGGTGACGGGAGTGATTGCTTTTCTCTGGGGGTGCACTGAGGAGTGGGGCCCTGAGTTCTTGGCTCCTCTGGGGTGGAGATTGGGAGGCCACCATTTTCACTCTCATCCTCCAAAGCTGTACGGAAAGCTTGCAGGGAACAAAAGCTCCCTAGAGCAAACCCAAGCAGATTACTTAGCCCGGACCGGCAAGGGTGGGGCAATTCCGCCTCTGGCAAAGACATTTGGGAACCACGGCAACAGGACCCTCCCCCAGAAGATCAGCAAGAACAGCCCGCCAAGGCCAAGTTTACTGATCAATGAGAAAGGCAGAACTCCAGTGCTAGGGAAATACTGCACATAGAATTCATGGTTTTTTTCCCATGATGCTTTAGTCTTTCAAAGTTAATTTTTTAAATTTTATTTTTTTCTTTTTCTATTTTTTTAGTTGAATTTTTCTTCTTTTTCAAACATCTTATCAATTCCTTTTTAAAAATCTTTTTTTAATTTTTCATTTTTACAGTCATATTCTATCTCTTCATTATATTTAAATTTATTTTTTGTATATATATATAAGTTTTTATTTCTTTAAAATTTTGGGATACAGTTTCTTCTAACAGACCAAAATATACCCTAAATCTAGTGTATAACATTGTCCTAGTCTCTAGCCTGATCACATTCTTTTTTTTTAAATTTTTTTCATTATTTTTTTAACCAACTTGTTATCTTATCAATTCCTTTTTAAAAATCTTTTCTAATTTTCATCTTTACAGTCATATTCCATCCCTTCATTGTATTTACCCTTATTTTTGTATTTAAAATTTGGGGAGGCAATTTCTTCTAACAGACCAAAATACACCCAAAATCTAGTGTGTGGCTTTCTTAGTTTCACCAGCCTGATCAAATTCTTTTTTTTTTTTTTCCCTTTCTTTTCCACCCTGGCTTCGGGTCTCTTCTGATTTGTTTAGTGTATATTTTTCTGGGGTTGTTGTTACCCTTTTAGCATTTTTTTTAAATCTCATTCATCTATTCTCCTCTGGACAAAATGAAAAGATGAAAAAACTCACCTCAAAAAAAAAAAAAAGAGCAAGAAGCAGTATCGACTGCCAGGGACCTAATCAATACGGACATTAGTAAGATGTTGGAACTAGAGCTCAGAATGACGATTATAAATATACTAAATGGGCTTGAAAAAAGCATAGAAGATACTAGAGGTTCCCTTTCTGGAGAAATAAACCAACTAAAATCTAACCAAGTCAAAATCAAAAGGCTATTAATGAGGTGCAATCAAAAGTGGAGGCTCTAACTGCTAGGATAAATGAGGCAGAAGAGAGAATTAGTGATACAGAAGACCAAATGATGGAAAATAAAGAAGTTGAGAAAAAGAGAGATAAACAACTACTGGATCATGAGGGGAGAATTCCAGAGATAAGTGATACCATAAAGCAAAACAACATTAGAATAATTGGGATCCCAGAAGAAGAAGAAAGAGAGAGATGGGCAGAAGGTATATTGGAGCAAATTATAGCAGAGAACTTCCCTAATTTGGGGAAGGAAACTGGCATCAAAATCCAGGAGGCACAGAGAACCCCCTCAAAATCAATAAAAATAGGTCAACACCCCGACATCTAATAGTAACACTCAAAAGTCTCAGAGACAAAGAGAAAACCCTGAAAGCAGCTCGGGACAAGAGGCATGTAACCTACAATGGTAGGAATATTAGATTGGCAGCAGACCTATCCAGAGACTTGGCAGGCCAGAAAGGACTGGCAGGATATATTCAGAGCACTAAATGAGAAAAATATGCAGCCAAGAATACTATATCCAGCTAGGCTGTCATTGAAAATAGAAGGAGAGATAAAAAGCTTCCAGGACAAACAAAAACTAAAAGAATTTGTGAACACCAAACCAGCCCTACAAGAAATATTGAAAGTGGTCCTCTAAGCAAAGAGAGAGCTTAAAAGTAACATAGATCAGAAAGGAACAGAGACAATATACAGTAACAGTCATCTTACAAGCAATACAATGGCACTAAATTCATATTTTTCAATAGTTACCCTGAGTGTAAATGGGCTAAATGCCCCAGTCAAAAGACACAGGCTATCAGACTGGATTAAAAAACAAGACCCGTTGATATGCTGTCTGCAAGAGACTCATTTTAGACCCAAAGACACTTCCAGGTTTAAAGTGAGGGGGTGGAAAACCATTTACCATGCTAATGGACATCAAAAGAAAGCTGGGGTGGCAATCCTTATATCAGACAAATTAGAATTTAAACCAAAAACTATAATAAGAGATGGGGAAGGACACTACATCATACTTAAAGGGTCTATCCAACAAGAAGATCTAACAATTGTAAATATCTGTGCCCCTAACATGGGAGCAGCAAATTACATGAGCCAGTTAATTACAAAATCAAAGAAACACATTGATAAAACAATAATAGTAGGGGACTTTAACACCCCCCTCACTGAAATGGACAGATCGTCTAAGCAAAAGATCAACAGGGAAATAAAGACTTTAAAGGACACACTGGACCAGATGGACTTCACGGATATATTCAGAACATTCCATCCCAAAGGAACAGAATACACATTTTTCTGTAGTGCACATGGAACATTTTCCAGGATAGATCACATCTTGGGTCATAAATCAGGTCTCAACTGGTACCAAAAGATTGGGATCATTCCTTGCATATTTTCAGATCATAATGCTTTGAAACTAGAACTCAATCACAAGAGGAAAGTTGGAAAGAACTCAAATATATGGAGGCTAAAGACCATCCTACTGAAGAATGAATGGGTCAACCAGGAAATTAAAGAAGAATTTAAAAAATTCATGGAAACAAATGAAAATGAAAACACAACTGTTCAAAATCTTTGGGATGCAGCAAAGGCGGTCCTAATAGGAAAATATATAGCAATACAGCCTTTCTTAAGAAACAAGAAAGGTCTCAAATACACAACCTAACCCTACACCTAAAGGAGCTAGAGAAAGAACAGCAAATAAGCCTAAACCCAGCAGGAGAAGAGAAATAATAAAGATCAGAGCAGAAATCAATGAAATAGAAACCAAAAGAACAGAACAAGAAAACTAGGAGCTGGTTCTTTGAAAGAATAAATAAGATTGATAAACCCCTGGCTAGACTTATCAAAAAGAAAAGAGAAAGGACCCAAATAAATAAAATCATGAATGAAAGAGGAGAGATCACAACCAACACCAAAGAAATCAAACAACTATAAGAACATATTATGAGCAACTATATGCCAGCAAATTAGACAATCTGGAAGAAATGGATGCATTCCTAGAGACATGTAAACTACCAAAATTAAACCAGGAAAAAACAGAAAACCTGAATAGATGCATAACCACCAAGGAAATTGAAGCAGTAATCAAAAATCTCCCAACAAACAAGAGCTCAGGGCCAGATGGCTTCCCAGGGAAATTCTACCAAACATTTAAAGAAGAATTAATACCTCTTCTTCTGAAGCTGTTTCAAAGAATAGAAACGGAAGGAAAACTTCCAAACTCATTTTATGAGGCTGGCATTACCTTGATCCCAAAACCAGACAAAGACCCCATCAAAAAGACCAATATCCCTGATGAACATGGATGCAAAAATTCTCACCAAAATACTAGCCAGTAGGCTCCAATAGTACCTTGAAAGGATTATTCACCATGACCAAGTGGGATTTATTCCTGGGCTGCAAGTTTGGTTCAACATCCACAAATCAATCAATGTGATACAATACATTAATAAAAGAAAGAACAAGAACCATATGATCCTTGCAATAGATGCAGAAAAAACATGTGACAAAGTACAGCATCCTTTCTCGATTAAAACTCTTCACAGTATAGGAATAGAGGGAACATACCTCAATATCATAAAAGCCATCTATGAAAAACCTACAGCGAATATCATTCTCAACGGGGAAAAACTGAGAGCTTTCCCCCTAAGGTCAGGAACACAGCAGGGATGTCCACTATCACCACTGCTGTTCAACATAGTACTAGAAGTCCTAGCCACAGCAGTCAGACAACAAAAAGAAATCAAAGGCGTCCAAATCAGCAAAGAAGTGAAACTCTCACTTTTTTCAGATGATATGATAGTTTATGTGGAAAACCCAAAAGACTAGCATGTAAGTATGCTAGAACCATACAGGAATCAGTAAAGTGGCAGGATATAAAATCAATGCACAGAAATCAGTGGCATTTCTATAGACCAACAAGACAGAAGAAAGAGTAATTAAGGAGTTGATCCCATTTACAATTGCACCCAAAAGCATGAGCTACCTAGGAATAAATCTAACCAAAAAGGGAAAGGATCTGTACTCAGAAAACTATAGAATATTCATGAAAGAAATTGAGGAAGACACAAAGAAATGGAAAAACGTTCCATGCTCACGGACTGGAAGAACAAATATTGTGAAAATGTCTATGGTACCTAGACCAATCTACACATTTAATGTAATCCCTATCAAAATACCATCCACTTTTTTCAAAGAAATGGAACAAATAATCCTAAAATTTGTTTGGAACCAGAAAAGACCCTGAATAGCTAGAGGAATGTTGACAAAGAAAAGCAAAGCTGGTGGCATCACAATCCCGAACTTCAAGCTCTATTACAAAGCTGTCATCATCAAGACAGTCTGGTACTGGCACAAAAACAGACACATAGATCAATGGAACGGAATAGAGAGCCCAGAAATGGACCCTCAACTCTATGGTCAACTAATCTTCGACAAAGCAGGAAAGAATGTCCAATGGAAAAAAGACAGTCTCTTCAACAAATGGTGTTGGGAAAATTGGATAGCCACATGCAGAAGAATGAAACTGGACCATTTCCTTACACCACACACAAAAATAGACTCAAATGGTTGAAAGACCTCAATGTGAGACAGGAATCTATCAAAATCCTGAAGGAGAACACAGGCAGCAACCTCTTCAACCTCAGCCACAGCAACTTCTTCCTAGAAGCATCGCCAAAGGCAAGGGAAACAAGGGCAAAAATGAACTGTTGGGACTTCATCAAGGTAAAAAGCTTTTGCAAAGCAAAGGAAACAGTCAACAAAACCAAAAGACAACCCACAGAATGGGAGAAGATATTTGCAAATGACATATCAGATAAAGGGCTAGTATCCAAAATCTATAAAGAACTTACCAAACTCAATACCTAAAGAACAAATAATCCAATCAAGAGATGGACAGAAGACATGAACAGACATTTCTGCAAAGAAGACATCCAAATGGCCCACAGACACATGAAAAAGTGCTCAACATCACTCAGCATCAGCGAAATCCAATTCAAAACCTCAGTGAGATACCACCTCACACCAGTCAGAATGGCTAAAGTTAACAAGTCAGGAAATGACAGATGTTGGCGAGGGTGCGGAGAAAGGGGAACCCTCCTACACTGTTGGTGCGAATGCAAGCGGGTGCAGCCACTCTGGAAAACAGTATAGAGGTCCCTCAAAAAATTGAAAATAGAGTTACCCTACAACCCAGGAATTGCACACCTGGGTATTTACCCCAAAAATACAAATACAAAGATCTGAAGGGGCATATGCACCCTAATGTTTATAGCAGCAATGTCCACAATAGCCAAACTACGGAAAGAGCCTAGATGTCCATCAACAGATGAATGGATAAAGAAGATGTGATATATATATATATATATATATATATATATATATATATATATATATA
>NW_023270839.1:24199964-24253017 GCF_011800145.1 Mirounga leonina | reverse complement strand
ATATATATATATATATATATATATATATATATATATATATATATATACACACACACATACACACAATGGATATCATGCAGCCATCAAAAAAAAAAAAATGAAATCTTGCCACTTGCAAGGACGTGGCTGGAACTAGAGGGTATTATTTTAAGCGAAATAAGTCAATCAGAGAAAGAGAAGTATCATGATCTTATCAAAGTGAGGAATTTGAGAAACAAGACTGAGGATCATAGGGGAAGGGAGGGAAATATGAAACAAGACGAAACCAGAGAGGGAGACAAACCATAAGAGACTCTTAATCTCAGGAAACAAACTGAGGGTTGCTGGAGTGGAGGGGGGTGGGAGGGGTGGGGTGGGTGGGTGATGGAAACTGGGGAGGGTAAGTACTATGGTGGGCGCTGTGAATTGTGTAAGACTGATGAATCACAGACCTGTACCCCTGAAACATAATACATTATATGTTAATAAAAAATTAAAAAAATTTTTTTTAAAAAGAGGGGGAATGAAATGCACACAAATAAGTTCCTGGTATTTCAGAAACAGCAATCTGAATCCAATTATTTAAATATCAGATATTTCTTGATTAACTCTTGGAGCCTGAGAATAATTCTCCATGGCTCTCAGCTCTGCTTTCTGGGCTTTTAATTCCTCCCTCTGAAGTCATCTTTCCTTCTTTTTAAAATAAAATTTTAATGTTAGAATAGTTTCAGATTTCTAGAAACTTGGGCAAGGTACTCAGCTTCTCCAAGCCTCAGTTTCCTCATCTTGCTTTCTCTGTTTTGAATGCCCTCTAGTATTTTCACCCACTTGCTTCTCCAAACTAGAAAACTCCTACTTGATTTTCCAGTCCCCTTCTCCAGGGTGCATTCCCTGCCCAACCCCCAGTCAGTGCCCAGTTCCATTCTCCTGGCACATGCTCCTTCCACATCTTGTCATGTGCACATGAATGCAGTGTATTAGAATTATTTCTTTTCTTGTCTCTTGTCTTTGTTCATTAGCACCTTGAAGGCTGGAATCCAAATCAGTGTCTGGAAGAGAGAGGGCTGAATAAATTGAATACATTAAAAATCATTTTTAAAAAATATGAATACACAGTAAGTGTATACATTCATGTAACTACCATTAATAATCAGGATACAAATCAGGTTCATCACTCCATGAAACTTCTTGCTATCCTTTCCTTTACTTCTAAACCCTGGGGATCACCAGTCTATTCTCCATCCTAAGGTTTGGCCTTTTCCTGAATGTCATATACACGAAATGATAGTGTGCAATCTTTTGAGACTGATTTCTTTTACTCAGTTCGATGCCTTTGACAGTCATCCAAATTGTTATGTATTTCAATAATTTATGATTTTGAGTATTTATACAGCTGAGTAGTAACTCACTGTATGGATGTACCACAGTTTGTTTAACCATTCACCTATTGAAAAACATTTGGGTTGATTCCATTTTTCAGTCATTATGAATAAACATTCCTGTGAACATGTTTTGTGTTAGGCTAAATACCTTGGAGTGGCATTTCTGGGTCATATGATAAATATATGCTTAACTTTATAAGGAACAGCAATTGTTTTCCAGAGTAGCTATATCATTTTACATTTCCACTCATTATGTATCAGAGTTCCAGTTGCTGTGTATCTTTTCCAGAATTTAGTATTATCAGTATTGGGGGGGGGGTCCATTTTAATAGATGTGTAATTGTATCTCATATGGTTTTAATTTGCTTTTCCCTAATGGCCAATAATTTTGAACAAATTTCCATGTGCTTATTTGTCATCCATATGTTCTCTTTGTTGAGGTGTCTGTTCACTTCTTTTGACCATTATAAGAATTGCATTGTTTATATTCCTACTGTTGAATTTTGAGAGTTCTTTATATGTTCTGGGTACAAGTCCCTTGTTAGTTATATATTAAAATTTTTTTTTTGTACAATCTGTAGCTTGTTCTTTAATTATCTTAACAGTGTTATTTTGATGAGGCCCAATTTATCTTTTTTTTTTTTTTTAGTGGATAGTGCTTTTGGAGTCATATCCATGAACTTTTGCCTAAAGAGTTTCTCTTGTCTTCTTCTAAACTTTACACTTTTACATCTTATATTTATATCTGTGATCTATTTTGAGTTATTTTTTAAAAAAAATTATTTATTTATTTGACAGAGAGAGAGAGAGAGAGAGAGCACAAGCCGGGGGAGCTGCAAAGGGAGAGGGAGAAGCAGGCTTCCTGCTGAGGAGAAAGCCTTACTTGGGGATCAATCTCAGGACCCTGGGATCATGACTTGAGCTGAAGGCAGATGCTTAACCAACTGAGCCAGCCAGGCACCCCATTTTGAGTTATTTTTGTATAAGATGTGAAAGATATGTCAAAATCCAATTTTTCACATGTGGATGTCCAATTGTTCCAATGCCAATTGTTGGACAGACCAAGCTTTCCCTATTGAATTACCTTTGCACCTTTCTCAAAGGTAAATTGGTCATATTTCTGGATCATCTACTCTGTTCAGTTTATTGAGATGTCTCACTATCCAGAAATACCATGCTGTTTTGATGACTGTAGATTTATAGTAAGTCTTATAATTACATAATGCAATTTACCCACATTTACTCTTTCTTTTTTCTTCAAAATGGACTATTCTAGCTCCTTTGCGTTTTCATATAAACTTTAGAATGAGTTTGTCTATTTCTAACAAAAAGTCTTTCTTGGATTTCATTGCAATTGCATTAAGTCCATAGAACAATTTGAATCTTCAAATACATTAGAACAATATGTCTCTCCATTTATTTAGGCCTTTCAACTTCTTTCATCACCATTTTATACTTTTCAGCTTATATGTTCTGCCCGTTTTATTATATTTTTACACAACTATTTCATTTTTAGGAGGACTTATTGAAAATGGTATTTTTACAGATTTTAATTCCCAATTATAGTTCATTGCCTGACTTTTGTGTGTGATTTTGTATACTGAGATTTTGCTAACTTCATTTATTCGTTCTAGGAGTCATTTTTTTAAATAGATACTTTGGGATTTCCTATGTAGACAAACATGTGTCTACTTAAAAGTACACTTTAGTTTTTCCTTTTACATCTGTATGCCTTTTATTTTTCTTGCCTTATTGCATTGGCTAGGACTTCCAACATCTATATTTATGAAGGAGACTGATCTACAGTTTTCTTTGATGCTATTTTTGGTATTTAGTATCTTTGGTTTTGATTTTGGCTGGTCTCATAAAATGAATTGGGAAGTATTCCCTTTTTTCTATTTTCTATTAAATATTGTGTAGAATTTGCATTACATCTTCTTTAAATGTTTGGTAGAATTCTCTAGTGAAACCATCTGGGCCTGGAGATTTCCTTTCTAAAGGTTATACAAATTAATTAATATTTTTAATAGTTAAAGAATTCCTTGGGTTATCTATTTTATCTTAGATGAATTTTGGTAGTTGGTATCTTGTAAGGAATTAATACACTTAATCTAAGTTGTTGAATTAGTAGTGTGCACAGAGTTGTTTGTATAGCTATGGGGGGATGATGAGCTATTCCTCCTTTCATTCCATATATTGGTAATTAATATCCTCTTTCCTTTTTCTTTGTTAGGCTGTCTGGAGATTTATCAATTTTCTTTATTTTTTTCAAGGAACCAGATTTTAGTTCATTGATTTTCTCTTTTCAATTTCATTAGTTTTTTTCTCTTTCTATTATGCTTGCCTTGAGTTTATTTTGCTCTTCTCTTTTTACTTTCTTTTTAATTAATTAATTAATTAATTAATTAATTAATTAATTTTTTATTCTTATGTTAATCCCCATACATTACATCATTAGTTCTAGATGAAGTGTTCCATGATTCATTGTTTGTGCACAACACCCAGTGCTCCATGAAGAATATGCCCTCCTCAATACCCACCACCAGGCTAACCCATCCTCCCACCCCCCTCCCCTCTAGAACCCTGTTTGTTTTTCAGAGTCCATCGTCTCTCATGGTTCGTCTACCCCTACGATTTCCTCCGCTTCATTCTTCCCCTCCCGCTACCTTCTTCTTCTTCTTTTTTTTTTCTTAACATATATTGCATTATTTGTTTCAGAGGTACAGATCTGAGATTCAAGAGTTTTGCACAATTCACAGTGCTTACCAGAGCACATACCCTCCCCAGTGTCTATCACCCAGTCACCCCATCCCTCTCACCCCACCCCCCACTCCAGCAACCCTCAGTTTGTTTCCTGCAATTAAGAATTCCTCATATCAGTGAGATCATATGATACATGTCTTTCTCTGTTTGACTTATTTCACTCAACATAATACCCTCCAGTTTCATCCACGTCGTTGCAAATGGCAAGATCTCATTCCTTTTGATGGCTGCATAATATTCCATTGTATATATATATATATATATACCACATCTTCTTTATCCATTCATCTGTCGATGGACATCTTGGCTCTTTCCACAGTTTGGCTCTTGTGGACATTGCTGCTATAAACATCGGGGTGCATGTACCCCTTCGGATCCCTACTTTTGTATCTTTGGGGTAAATACCCAGTAGTGCAATTGCTGGATCATATGGTAGCTCTATTTTCAACTTTTGAGGAACCTCCATACAGTTTTCCAGAGTGGCTGCACCCGCTTGCATTCCCACCAACAGTGTAGGAGGGTTCCCCTTTCTCCGCATCCCCGCCAACATCTGTCGTTTCCTGACTTGTTAATTTTAGCCATTCTGACTGGTGTGAGGTGTATCGCATTGAAGTTTTGATTTGGATTTCCCTGATGCCGAGCAATATTGAGCACTTTTTCACGTGTCTATTGGCCATTTGGATGTCTTCTTTGGAAAAATGTCTGTTCATGTCTTCTGCCCATCTCTTGATTGGATTCTTTGTTCTTTGGATGTTGAGTTTGATGAGTTCTTTATAGATTTTGGATACTAGCCCTTTATCTGATATGTCATTTGCAAATATCTTCTCCCATTCTGTTGGTTGTCTTTTGGTTTTGTTGACTGTTTCCTTTGCTGTGCAAAAGCTTTTTATCTTGATGAAGTCCCAACAGTTCATTTTTGCCCTTGTTTCCCTTGCCTTTGGCGATGCTTCTAGGAAGAAGTTGCTTTGGCTGAGGTCAAAGAGGTTGCTGCCTGTGTTCTCCTGTAGGATTTTGATGGACTCCTGTCTCACATTGAGGTCTTTCAACCATTTGGAGTCTATTTTTGTGTGTGGTGTAAGGAAATGGTCCAGTTTCATTCTTCTGCATGTGGCTATCCAATTTTCCCAACACCATTTGTTGAAGAGACTGTCTTTTTTTCCATTGGACATTCTTTCCTGCTTTGTCGAAGATTAGTTGACCATAGAGTTGAGGGTCCATTTCTGGGCTCTCTATTCTGTTCCATTGATCTATGTGTCTGTTTTTGTGCCAGTACCATGCTGTCTTGATGATGACAGCTTTGTAATAGAGCTGGAAGTCCAGAATTGTGATGCTGCTGGCTTTGCTTTTCTTTGTCAACATTTCTCTGGCTATGCGGGGTCTTTTCTGGTTCCATACAAATTTTAGGATTATTTGTTCCATTTCTTTGAAAAAAGTGGATGGTATTTTGATGGGGATTGCATTGAATGTGTAGATTGCTCTAGGTAGCATTGACATCTTCACCATATTTGTTCTTCCAATCCATGAGCATGGAACGTTTTTCCATTTCTTTGTGTCTTCCTCAATTTCTTTCATTGAGTATTTTATAGTTTTCTGAGTACAGATCCTTTGCCTCTTTGGTTAGATTTATTCCTAGGTATCTTATGGTTTTGGGTGCAATTGTAAATGGGATCGACTCCTTAATTTCTCTTTCTTCTGTCTTGTTGTTGATGTATAGGAATGCCACTGACTTCTGTATATTGATTTTATATCCTGCCACTTTACTGAATTCCTGTATGAGTTCTAGCAGTTTTGGGGTGGAGTCTTTTGGGTTTTCCACATAAAGTATCATATCATCTGCAAAGAGTGAGAGTTTGACTTCTTCTTTGCCGATTTGGGTGCCTTTGATTTCTTTTTGTTGTCTGATTGCTGTGGCTAGGACTTCCAATACTATGTTGAATAGCAGTGGTGATAGTGGACATCCCTGCCACGTTCCTGACCTTAGGGGGAAAGTTCTCAGTTTTTCCCCATTCTCAATGATATTCACTGTAGGTTTTTCATAGATGGCTTTTATGATATTGAGTTATGTACCCTCTATCCCTATACTCTGAAGAGTTTTGATCAAGAAAGGATGCTGTACTTTGTCAAAAGCTTTTTCTGCATCTATTGAGAGGATCATAGGATTCTTATTCTTTCTTTTATTAATGTATTGTATCACATTGATTGATTTGTGGATGTTGAACCAACCTTGCAGCCCAGGGATAAATCCCACTTGGTCATGGTGAATAATCCTTTTAATGTACTGTTGGATCCTATTGGCTAGTATTTTGGTGAGAATTTTTGCATCCATGTTCATCAGGGATATTGGTCTGTAATTCTCCTTTTTGATGGGGTCTTTGTCTGGTTTTGGGATCAAGGTAATGCTGGCCTCATAAAATGAGTTTGGAAGTTTTCCTTCCATTTCTATTTTTTGGAACAGTTTCAGAAGAATAGATATTAATTCTTGAAATGTTTGGTAGAATTCCCCTGGGAAGCCATCTGGCCCTGGGCTTTTGTTTTTTGGGAGATTTTTGATGACTGCTTCAATTTCCTTAGTGGTTATAGGTCTGTTCAGATTTTCTATTTCATCCTGGTTCAGTTTTGGTAGTTGATACATCTCTAGGAATGCATCCATTTCTTCCAGGTTATCTAATTTGCTGGCATAGAGTTGCTCATAATATGTTCTTATAATTGTTTGTATTTCTTTGGTGTTGGTTGTGATCTCTCCTCTTTCATTCATGATTTTGTTGATTTGGGTCATTTCTCTTCTCTTTTTGATCAGTCTGGCCAGGGGTTTATCAATCTTGTTAATTCAAAGAACCAGCTCCTAGTTTCGTTGATCTGTTCTACTGTTCTTTTAGTTTCTATTTCATTGATTTCTGCTCTGATCTTTATGATTTCTCTTCTCCTGCTGCGTTTAGGCTTTATTTGCTGTTCTTTCTCCAGCTCCTTTAGGTGTAGGGTTAGGTTGTGTACTTGAGACCTTTCTTGCTTCTTGAGAAAGGCTTGTATTGCTCTATACTTTCCTCTTAGGACTGCCTTTGCTGCATCCCAAAGATTTTGAATAGTTGTGTTTTCATTTTTATTGGTTTCCATGTATTTTTTTAATTCTTCCTTAATTTCCTGGTTGACCCATTCATTCTTCAGTAGGATGCTCTTTAGCCTCCATGTATTTGAGTTCTTTCCAACTTTCCTCTTGTGATTGAGTTCTAGTTTCAAAGCATTATGATCTGAAAATATGCAAGGAATGATCCCAATCTTTTGGTACCAGTTGAGACCTGATTTGTGACCCAAGATGTGATCTATCCTGGAAAATGTTCCATGTGCACTAGAGAAGAATGTGTATTCCATTGCTTTGGGGTGGATTGTTCTGAATATGTCTGTAAAGTCCATTTGGTCCAGTGTGTCATTTAAAGTCTTTATTTCCTTGTTGATCTTTTGCTTAGACGATCTGTCCATTTCAGTGAGGGGTGTGTTAAAGTCCCCCAGTATTATTGTATTGTTGTCGATGTGTTTCTTTGCTTTTGTTATTAATTGCCTTATATAATTGGCAGCTCCCATGTTAGGGGCATAGATATTTACAATTGTTAGATCTTCTTGTTGGATAGATCCTTTAAGTAGGATATAGTGTCCTTCCTCATCTCTTATTACAGTCTTTGGTTTAAAATCTAATTTGTCTGATATAAGGATTGCCACCCCAGCTTTCTTTTGGTGTCCATTAGCATGGTAAATGGTTTTCCACCCCCTCACTTTCAATCTGGGTCTGTGTTTGGTTCTAAAATGAGTCTCTTGCAGACAGCATATCGATGGGTCTTGTTTTTTAATCCAGTCTGATAGCCTGTGTCTTTTGATTGGGGCATTTAGCCCATTTACAATCAGGGTAACTATTGAAAGATAGGAATTTAGTGCCATTGTATTGCCTGTAAGGTGACTGTTACCGTATATTGTCTGTGTTCCTTTCTGGTCTATGTTGCTTTTAGGCTCTCTCTTTGCTTAGAGGACCCCTTTCAAGATTTCCTGTAGGGCTGGTTTTGTGTTTGCAAATTCCTTTAGTTTTTGTTTGTCCTGGAAGCTTTTTATCTCTCTTTCAATTTTCAATGACAGCCTAGCAGGATATAGTATTCTTGGCTGCATATTTTTCTCATTTAGTGCTCTGAATATATCCTGCCAGTCCTTTCTGTCCTGCCAGGTCTCTGTGGATAGGTCTGTTGCCAATCTAATGTTTCTACCCTTGTAGGTTACATATCTCTTCTCCTGAGCTGCTTTCAGGATTTTCTCTTTGTCTCTGAGACTCGTAAGTTTTACTATTAGATGTCGGGGTGTTGACCTATTTTTATTGATTTTGAGAGGGGTTCTCTGTGCTTCCTGGATTTTCATGCCTGTTTCCTTTCCCAAATTAGGGAAGTTCTCTGCTATAATTTGCTCCATTATACCTTCTGCCCCTCTCTCTCTTTCTTCTTCTTCTGGGATCCCAATTATTCTTATGTTGTTTTGTCTTATGGTATCGCTTATCTCTCGAATTCTGCCCTCGTGATCCAGTAGTTGTTTATCTCTCTTTTTCTCAGCTTCTTTATTTTCCATCATTTCATCTTCTATATTACTGATTCTCTCTTCTGCCTCATTTATTCTAGCAGTTAGCGCCCCCATTTTTTATTGCACCTCATTAATAGCCTTTTTTATTTCTACTTGGTTGGATTTTAGTTCTTTTACTTCTCCAGAAAGGGTTTCTCTAATAACTTCCATATTTTTTTCAAGCCCAGCTAGTATCTTTAAAGTGATGATTCTGAATTCTAGATCTGACATCGTACTAATGTCCGTATTGAGTAGGTCCCTGGCAGTTGGTACTACCTCTTGTTCTTTTTGTTGAGGTGATTTTTTCCGTCTTGTCCTTTTGTGCAGAGGAGAATAGATTAATGAGAGAACAAAATGCTAGCAGAGTAACAACGTCCCCAGAAAATATACTCTAAACAAGTCAGAAAAGACCTGAAGCAGTGGGAAAATAAAGGGAAAGAGAGAAAAAAGAAAAAGAAAAAAAAGAAAAAGAAAAAGATAAAGATAAAAACAAAAACAAACAAAACAAAACAACAACAACAACAACAACAAAAACCCAGAATGTGATCAAATATGATCAGGCTGGTATATAGATCAGTGCCACACACTAGATTTGGCGTGTATTTTGGTCTTTTAGAAGAAAGTGCCTCCAAAATTTTAAAGAAAGAAAAACTTATATATGTACAAAAATAAGGGTTGATATGATGAAGGGATGGAATATGACTGTAAGGATGGAAATTATAAAAAAACTTTATAAAAGGAATTGATAAGAAGTTGTTTGAAAAAAGAAAGAAGAGGATTTAAAAAAAGAAAAAAGAAAAAGAAAAAAAAAAGGGAGAGGATGTGATCAGGCAGGGGAATAGAAAACACCATATACTAGAGATTTAGGGTATATTTTAATCTGTTAGAAGAAACTATCTCAAAATTTTAAAGAGAGAACAACTTATATATATAAGCCAAAGATACGGGTAACTACTATGAAGGGATAGAATATGACTCTAAAAATGAAAAATAAAATGTTTTTTTTTTAAAAAGGGATTGATAAGATGTTGGTTGAAAAAGGGAAAAAGAAAAATTCAAAAAAAAAAGAAAAAAGACAGTTAAAAAAATTAACTTTGAAAGACTAAAGAATCATGGTAAAAAAGCCATGAATTCTATGTGCAGTAGTCCCCTAGCGCTGGAGTTCTGCCGTTCTCATTGATCGGTAAACTTGGTCTTGGCTGGCTGTTCTCGCTGATCTTCTGGGGAGGGGCCTGTTGCCGTGGTTTCCAAATGTCTCTGCCGGAGGCGGAATGCCCCGCCCTTGCCCCCTCCCGCCTAAGTAATCTGCTCGGGTTTGCTCTCAGGGGCTATTGTTCCCTGCGAGCTTTCCGTACAGCTTTGGAGGTGGAAAGTGAAAATGGCGGCCTCCCAATGTCCGCCCCGGAGGAGCCGAGAACTCGGGGCCCGCTCCTCAGTGAGCCCCCAGAGAAAAGCAGTCAGTCAATACCGGCTCCCCGGTCTCCGGCCGCACTCCATGCTCACCCGGCCTGTGACCCCGCGTTTCTATCTCTGGCACCCGACCCCGGGTGGAGTCTCCAAACCCAGCATATCCCTGCGGTGCGCTCCCGCGCGGCTCCTCCTGTGGGAGGAAGGTGAGTCTCCCCGGATCTGCCGCTTGTTGGGTCCCTGCTGGAGGAGCAGTGGCCCGACTGTGCGCGGATCACGGTTTATGGCCACCCCGAGCTGAGAGCCCGCGCCTGGGCTCCGCCTCTGCAGCCGGCTTCCCTGGTCCGTTACCGGGAGCTCTGCCACACTCAGGCACCCCTGGTCTTTCTGTGACCCCGAGGGTCCTGAGACCACACTGTCCCGGAGGGTCCCACCCCCCGCTTAGCCACCAGAGTGACGTCCCTCAGTGGAGCAGACTTTTAAAAGTTCCGATTTGTGCTCTGCGGTTCTATCACTTGCCAGAAGCGGCCGACGGAGGCCCCTCCCCCGCCGTCTATCCTCCCGAATATCGCCTCGGATTCACTTCTCCGCACGTCCTACCTTCCAGAAAATGGTCGCTTTTCTGATGAGAGAGTTGTTGCTCTTCTTTTCTTCGATCTCCTGTTGGGTTTGTAGGTGTTCAGAATGGTTTGATCCCTATCCAGCTGAATTCCTGAGCGGAGACGAAATCCAGGTCTCCTACTCCTCCGCCATCTTGCTCCGCCCCCCTCTTTTTACTTTCTTAAGATGGGATCTTAGACCTTTGATTTAAAAACTTTTTCTTTTCTAATATAAACATTGATTTTCTTTTCTAATATAAATATCCCTGTAAGCACTGCATTAGTTACATCCCAAACATTTTGATATGTTGTATTTTAATTTTTGTTTAGTTCAAATATTTTCTAATTTTCTCTGAGACTTCCTTTTTTGACTCACAAATTAATTAGAAGTATGTTGCTTAATAGGCAGGTATTTGAAGACTTTCTAATTATTGTTCTGTTATTGATTTTTATTTTAATTCCATTAGAGTCAGAGGAAATACTCTGTAGGGTTTTGATTCTTTTAAATTTATTGAGATTTGTTTTATGGCCTAGGATATAATCTACCTTGGTGAATTTGTCACGTGCACTTGAAAACAATTTGTATCCTGCTCTTGTTGGGTGGAGTGTTCTATAAATGTCAATTAGGTCAAGTTGGTTGATAGTGTTGTTCAGTTGTTTTATATTCTTGCTGATTTTTTGCCTACTTGTTCTATTGATTACTAAGAGAACAATGTGAAGTTTCCATCTTTATCTGTGGATTTGTCCATTTCTCCTTTCACTTTTATTTCTTTTTGCTTCATGTAGTTTAAAGCTCTGTTGTTAGGTGCAATATATGTTAAGGATATGGTTGTCAGATTTAGCAAAAACAACAAAACAAAAAATGACTAGGATGAATTTTAGATACACATGAGTAATTTGTCAGTATATGTACATCCTATATAACATTTGCATTTTATCTGGCAACCCTAATCCAGGATTGTTAGGTCTTCTTGATGAATTGACCTTTTATTAATTTGTAATGTCTCTCTTTATCCTTGCTTATTTTCCTTGCTCTAAAGTCTATTTGATATTAAAAGTGATTCCAGTTTTGTTTTTCCCCTTAGCTTTTTTTTTTATTAGTGTTTTCATGGTCTAAGCACACCAAATAGAGACAGACATTGTCAGATTTAAAAACAAGAATAGCAACACCAATAACCATGTGCTATCTACCAGAAATTCATTTTAAATATAATGATATTGATTATATTATGTGTCAAGTACTATACCAAATGCAATTCTATTTAGGCGGACAAAACACCAGAGTTATCACTTTTACCAGCTAGCAGAAGAGGAAACTGCAGCTTGAAAATGATATAATTATTGCTTAAGGTCATACAGCTACTAAATAACAGAATCAGAATTTAAAGCTTAGCTTGACTCCAAAGTTCATACCTTAACTACTAGATTATTCTGGTTACTTTGCCTGTAAACCAGGGGTTAGGAACTTTTTTTTTTTTTTTAAAGGACCACATAAATATTTTAGGCTTTGCAGGTAATGTGGTTTCTTTTGCAACTGTTCAACTCTGCCTGTAGCCCAAAAGCAGCCACTGATAATCTATAAATAAAAAAGTGTGGTTGTGTTCTGATAAAACTTTATTTTAAAGAAAGGTGTTCGATTAGATTTGGCCCATGGGCTTCTGTTTGCCAATTCCTGCTTCTAAGTTATATGGGTGGATTTTTCAGTTCTTGCCTCCTGTGGGCTATATTTCTCTGGTTCTTGATTTACAAGTTCATTCCAGGTCATCATTGCTAGTGGTATAGCTTAATTCACATTTCAAGCAGTCACGTGTCCTATTCCCTTACCTAAGAACTGCTTCTCTGATAAAGAACACTATTTTTTTTTTTGGCTTAGCAGGTCCCTATAATAAATGCATGATTCAGAGGCAGAAGAATAGGGAGAGTGATACACAAGGCTCTGTCTAACAGAACAAGGAGAGAGAGATGTTGAACACACACAATCTGCCTTCACTGTGCAGCCTGGTTGCTGAATCTAGTCCAAGTATACATGTAATTCCAGTCTACTACATCCCTAAAAGAATTATTTGGTTCCTTCTTGTATGCCTCTAGGGTTATGGGACTCTCAATCCCTAAAGATAGTCCTTCCTGTATCTTCCTTGGGGATAGAATAAGTAGACTGCCCTAGTTCTTGGAAATGTTTTGTAAATAATGAACTGAAATGTGTCTGTGTGTGGTTTGTTTCCGTTGTTCGAGCCTTTGAAGTCACACAAAATGAATGTAATTTCTTCAACAAGGCAGTCTGGGATTGTAAATTTATTTTCTACTAGAGGGGGGAAAATACTAGATCTCACTGGTAGCATCAATAGCAAAAGCAAAATGCTTAGAAATGAACCTAAAAAGAAATTCCAGGACTTATGTGTAGAAAATTTCACACATTTTTGAAAATATAAGAAAAATGGAAACAAATGGAGAAATACACATGAGAAGACAGTACTATAAAAATGCTGATTCTTACCAAATTAATCATTAGATGAATATAATTCTTATTCAAATTCCAACAATTTTAGCTTTTAGAGGGGAGTATTTTGCAGTGAGGTCTTTCAGGGAAGCTGACTGAGACTGAGTTTAGCATGGGAGTGCTTGTGGACTGAGGAAAGATGAGGTGTGTGTGTGTGGAAGAAGCAAGGCTGGATAGAGGGAAAACCTGGTCTGCAAAACAGTGTCAGGCTTCCTCTGTCCCCATGGAGAGCATGTCACTAGGTTGAATCTTTAGTTATACCAAGTTGGGACTCCCTAAACCCCCAGTCGGTCAGTTGTCAAATGCAGGCTGCTTCTGGAAGGAGGCCTGATCACAGGTGTGGGGTTTTTCTTTAGTTGAGGGCCCACAGCTGAGGGCCATCTCTGGCAGCACTCCCGGCAGCAGGGAGAATAATCCTCTATTCCTGAAGGAGGATCTGGTGCTGGAAAAAAGTTCTGTCAGTAGGGCGCCTGGGTGGTTCAGTCATTAAGCATCTGCCTTCGGCTCAGGTCATGATCCCAGGGTCCTGGGATTGGCCCCGCATCGGGCTCCCTGCTCAGTGGGAAGCCTGCTTCTTCCTCTCCCACTCCCCCTGCTTGTGTTCCCTCTATTCCTGTGTCTCTCTCTGTCAAATAAATAAATAAAATCTAAAAAAAAAAAAAAGTTCTGTCAGTAAAGTTCATTTAAAATATGGGGGAAATCTTGCCCCATAAGATATTATAATATGAAGCTATCTATAGTCATTAAAAGAGTAAATTATTGGGCCCTGGGTGGCTCAGTTGGTTAAGCGACTGCCTTCAGCTCAGGTCATGATCCTGGAGTCCCAGGATCGGGTCCCGTATTGGGCTCCCTGCTCAGCTGGGAGTCTGCTTCTCCCTCTGACACTCCTCCCTCTCATGCTCTCTGTCTCTCATTCTCTCTCTCGCAAATAAATTTAAAAAAAAGAGTAAATTATTGGCATAAGCATAGAGAGACTGATCAGTGAAACAGAAATGCAAGACCAGAACCAGACCCTTGCATGTGTAGAAGCTTAGTACATAACATATGTGGTCCCTCAATCTAGTTGGGAATGAATGATTATTCAATGAATGATATTGAAATAAAAATGAAGTTAAATTCCCTATCACATACCTTACACTAAAGTTAATTTTAGATGGATTAAAATCCATCTCAATATAGAAAAGAAAACAATAGTACTAGAAAAAAATGTAATAATGGGAGTGGAGAACTTCCCAAGCATGATCCCAAGGTCAGAATCTATAAGAGAAAAAAATATTAACTCCAAAGAAGATTAACAGTTTACAATGGCAACAAACTTACTGTAATAAAGATTTATTTATTTTATTTTAGAGAGAGAGAGAGAATGAGAGCACATGGGGGGAGAGGCAGAGGGAAAGGGCAAGAGACAATCCCAAGCAGACTCTGCGCTGAGCATGGAGCCCGATGTGGGACTCGATTTCACAACCCCGAGATCACGACCCAAGCCAAAATCGAGAGTCCGATCCTTAACCAACTGAGCCACCCAGGCGCCCCAGCAACAAAATTAGTATAATTCACATACCTAGAGTTGACTAATAGCTTATTATATACCAGACACTGTTACCAGGACTTGATATGATTTGCCATCTAAACCTATGATCAAGGTACTATTGTGTTTCTTATTTTAGAGATGAGGAAGCTGAGGACTAGAGACATTTACCTATGTTCATATAACCAGGACATGGAAAAGCCAAGACTTGAACCCAGTTTGTTCTAACCCACTATTCTTTAAACAAATGTGGAAGGCAGTGACAACCTAGGAAAAATGGCAAAAGGTCACTACCCCTACTTTAAAAAGGTTTGTTACAAATCCATATTGAATTTGTGGTTATTCTAATAGAACATTCAAGAACCCGAGGTAAAGAAGAAAAATAATGACCAATAGATATGTGAGAAGAGCTCCAACTTTAAAGTCTCACCAGTGAAGAAGAAATGAAGAATTCAAATAAGGAGAAACCATTTTTCCTCTGACCCTTAAGCCAAGAGTAAGAAAAGCTACATTCTGGAGTGGCGAGCATTTGGGGAAATGGCCATTGTCATATAGCTAGTGAGAGTGTTGAGCAGTACAAATTTTCCAGAGCTACTTTGCAATATTTACCAAAAGCTTTGATCCAACAATGCTACTGACAGTGATTTAGCTTAAGAAAATATGTAAATATATATTAATAATATATTAATTAATAACATGTATTATTCTGGTGCTGTAATGATAATAGTTAATTTTTAAAAACAGGATATATTTCCACTATATTATACTGTCATTAATGATGTCAATTCATATCTAAATTAACCTAGAAAATTGTTTAGTTTTTTATTGAGTGAAAAAAGGTATGTATAGTGTCACATTTTGTAAATATAGCTCTACATATAATTATATGGATGGCTATACCTAGAATCTTAGCAATACTTACCTTTAGATGGTGGGATTATGGGCAATTTTTCTCTTTTTGCTAATCCTTATATTCTTATTTTCTACCATAAATGTGTGTGTCTTGTGTAATAAAATATAAATTTTGTTCATGTCAAAGTTTTGAGTAGATGTTCTTAAATCTGAAAGCCTTTTGGAAATAGACAGCAATCACATTCCTAGCTGGGCATTTAACATTTCTGTAAAATGTGTTTCAACTGGTTTCATTTTTTGGGTTTCAATTTGGGTCATTTTTAAAAATTTCAACTTGGATCATTTTTTGTGTGGGTCCTTTGTGTATGTTTGCTCCTGGTATCCAGAAAACTTGCCTTTTCATTTGGTAAGCAAAGCAGTCAGAACAAAGCCACCAATGTAATTTGAGTAGGTGTGGATCAGAATGAATCAGGCTGCAGGAAATGATTTGGGACTGTTTTTCAAGATCTTTGCTTTTTTTTTTTTTTCAATCTTTTGTATTCAGGGAAGATTGAAAGCCCAAGTGGGAGAGGAAGGCTTTCAGGTTCTCAGGTTTTTAAAATACAGGTCTCCAAGGCCTTAGATGGAGCTTCCTAGGCATAACAGGAACAGAATTTGGTGCAAAAAGCAAGCAAATCGCCTTGGCGGAGATATTATCCCTGTGGTCCCTCCCATCTCCCCAAGTGTCCTGGGTTTTCTCTGCTCTCCTCCTCTGTCAAACACCCCTCTGCCTTTTCTCTACTTCTCCCCCTCCCAGCTCCCTAAACTGCCAGTGTCCTTGAATTTGGACTTCTTCCCAAAGAAAGTAGAATAGCCTAGGGAAGTAAGGAGAGAAAATGAGTTTATTTTCTAGTTCTCAGGGGCTACTTTTAGTGAGACAGCCCAAGGACTGTGCCAAGCTCTGTGTGTGTGTGTGTGTGTGTGTGTGTACTGCTTTGTTTACTTTTATATATATGCATTGCCCTAATGCTGTGCCCTCCCACTTACCCCCTCCCTAAAACTGTTTGCACACCCTTCTCACCCCCATAGGATTCCTGAACTGAGAGCTGTGTAACAAAGGGAGGGAAGAATGAGATACAAGCAGTATGTTACCATGGACCCTGGGGGCAAAGGTGGGTGGGAGATGGTCTGAACAGAACAGGCTATGGTATGGCAAGACACCATGAAAATATTAACTCCAAAGAAGATTAACAGTTTACAATGGCATTTCCTGTTCATTTCAGATTCATTTGTTCATTTGTTCATTCTTTCATTTATTTGCTCATGCTCAAACATGAATGTAGTTCCTATACATGGCAGATGCTCTACCAGGTCAATCGGATAGACAGGTAAACCTACTTCCAGCCTCAAGTAGCTCAGTTAGAGACAAGATCACCAATTATGGATGCTCATCAGAATCACTTGTAAGATTACAGATTTCTGGGCCCCCTCTCAGACCTCCTGAATCAATTTGCCAAGGGGAGTTTCAGAAATTGTGATTTCCCAGATAATGCTGTGCAGTCATCACTGGTCTGAAGACCAATGTTAGGAAACCACTGGTAAGAGCTTCATGATTTATGAAAGAAAAAAAATAATTAGGAACCAAATCGCAGTGAAAATGCCTGACCATCTGGCTCCTCCTCTCTCCTTTCCTTCCCACTCTGCTTCCTTCTGGGAGCACCCAAGTCAAGGATAGTTTTTCAGTTTTCTATTGCTGCATAACAAACTGCTCCCAAACTTAGTGCCTTATAGCAACCAAGGACAATAACTGGTTGTTTTTCACAATTCTGTGGGTTGACTGGGATCAGCTGGATGGTTCTTCCATTCTACATGGTATAGTTGAGCTCACTTAGGTGGCTCCATTCAGGTGGGTGCTCCAGTGAGACTGGAACGTCTAGCATGGTCTCTCATCCTCTATGAGTTGTTCCCCATGTGGTCTCTCATAATTCAGTAACCACCTGAATCCACTTTACCGTCTTTGCAGCCAACTTCCAAGAAAGAGGAAGCTGATGCTGATTGTTTAAGGCTTGGGCTCAGAAGCCCCATAAAATTACTTCTGCTGTATTCCATGCATTCTATTGGGCAAAGCAAGACACAGGGTCAGACCAAGATTCAAAGGAGAGGAGAAGTAAACTCACCTCTCACTGAAAGGAACAGGAAAGAATTTGTGGTCATCTTTAATCTACCATACAGTTCTTAAAAATTATGCTGATTTATAAGGTCTACTACCCATAGACTTCACAGATGACTCCAGCCTACGGGTTTCAGATAGGGTTCTAGAAATCAGTCAACTTAGACCAAGACCTTGGGTAGTTGTATAAGTGGCCATAAATGAACAATAAAATTTAACAGGGACAGGCTGTAAATACAAGATGGGTCACTCCATTGTGACTACATAAAAAAGGGCTAAAGATAAATAATGAACAAACAAGGCATGAGACTGTAATCTAATGTTTTTGCCAAAAAGGCAAGCACAATATTGGATATATCTAGAAATTCTAAGGCATAGTAAAGCCATGACTAGAATATCATACCCAGTTTTGGCCCTTGTAATTAGGAGTCAGAACTGTTCAGGCTAGGAATAGAAATGATTTTTTTTTTCTTTCTCCATCATGTCCTGGAGCCTGGACTTGATTAGGGAATCCAGGCTAGACTATAGTGCAGGAAATGAGTTTGGATGAGGGGAGGAGGCAGTGGAATGGCAGACCATCAGCTACCTGTTGACTCTGTAGAGCCAGGACTTAGGATGTCAGTTAGGCCATGTCATTTGCCTGTTTCACCATCCTTTGGCTATTCAGATTACTCAGAGTAAAGCCAAAGTCGGTGCAAGAGCCAGCAAGACCTCACCTGGTCTGGCCTCCCTATCTAACTTCATCGTCTACAAATACTTCCCCTTCCCATTTTATTCCCATCACAGTAGCCTTTCTGCTGTTGCTTGGGGATGCCAGCACACACCTGCCTTCAGGCTCTTGCACTCACTCCTTCCCTCTGCCTGGGATGCTCCTCTGTAGATCTGCACAGCTCACCCCTCCCTTATCCCAGGTCTCTGCCTAAATTCAGGCCATCACCCTATATAAAGTGGTAACCCCCACTTTCATACTCCCTATCACAATCACCCTGCTTTGCTTTCCTCCCTGCACTTACTAGCATCTTGTTTATGTTTGTGATCTTCCCCCACCAGTATGCTAGCTTCAAGAAAGTAGCAGCACTGCTTTGACTTCTGTTAT
Organism: Mirounga leonina; assembly: GCF_011800145.1. Taxonomy (NCBI): domain Eukaryota; kingdom Metazoa; phylum Chordata; class Mammalia; order Carnivora; family Phocidae; genus Mirounga; species Mirounga leonina. The sequence continues at coordinate 24,234,178 of NW_023270839.1, read as the reverse complement.
GCCTCTAGTAGTCTCAGCAGTCCCTGATACATCCTAGGTACTCAGTAAGGGTTTCTTGAATAAATGAATGGATCTTGTGAGCCTTGGGGAACTGAATGCAACACTGGGATCATAGTGGCCCTACCATGAGTGCTTGTTGAATTGACTTGTTGGCTGGTATGTTGCAGAGTCAATGGATCGGGAGACCCAGAGTTAAGCCCCTGCTCTGCCTCTAACTTCTTTGTGACTTTGGGCAAGTGTTTATCCTTTCCATGTCTCATCAGGCATCTCCCCTATAAGATTCAACATTTCAAGGACTCCTAGATGGGAAAGTGATTTGGAAAGAAAATTATCAATGGTCTTGTATTATTCTTTGAGGGTCCTATTTGTTGCTCAAAGCAAGAGAATTGCAGCCCACTCTTTCCGTTCAAATCTTTGTATCCTGCTTGTGCGGAGGGACCTTATCGACCCAGCCCATTGCTAATGCATAAGGAAGTAAGGATAATGGAATTCCAGAGGGCAGGTGGGGCATGCTGGGCCGGCAGAGATGGCATTGTCCAGGACACTGGGAGACATGGGGTTCTTCACTGTTGCAGTTGGTTAGAATGCATATCTGGAATACTTGGGTAGGGATTTAATAGGGTTTTGAACCCTTGACCTTTGTCAAGTCTCTGCAAAGGACCCTAGAGGCCATGATGGAGGGACATACTCTAAAAGCTACCACTGCCAACCTTTCTGAGGGTTGTCAAAACTGTCAACAGGAAGGTTGTCAAGTTTTTCTTCCTGAGGTTTTTAAAAATAAGAGTCTTGCCTGAAGACGGAGCCTTAATTATACGACCTCTCAAGATCACATCTCATTAAGATTCCTTGTCACTTCCTGAGTTTGTATAGCCTCTCTTTTGAGAGTAAGGCCCTTCAGTAATTAAACATCTGAAGGAACTGGGCATTCATTATCTGAGCATTAATTCTGAAGACAGATCAGGGGATTCTGCAATTTCAACTCATTTTGGTAAATGGTCATTTGATTATTATCCAGCTGATGGAATTAGAAGGATATCTTTGAACTCCATCTTTGTTCACATCCCTGTTCTTAGGGTTTCTCTGTATAAAGGTCTTTGATTAACTTGCTATAAGGATACTCTGTTGGATTTCCTTTGTAGACATGCCAGTCCCCTCTGTGATATAGGGAGCTCCTTGGGGGCCAGAAACCTGTCTTGTCCTTGTGTGTCTCTTGCTGCCTGTCACTACACAGGGTATAAGTAGTACAAAGTAAATGTTTTGTCTTGTTTTAAATAAACAAATGAATAAAATTTTCAGGGGAACTGTCAATTGATCATGACCAAACTTGGGATTGCTACTAAAAAATTTCATCATACATCTTGGATTTGCTTTGTGGTTGTCTGTTATCTGGAAACAAAATAATTAACAAACATTTTGAAGTAGACTTTTCTGACAATTCTGAATTAATTTTAATGAAATTAAGTCCATTTCTAGAGTTTGCAGAAGTCGTTTCAGCAAGTGAAGTTTGTCCACAGAGGATAAAATCAGACTCCCTTTCCACACCACTCAGAAAATGGGACAGAAGAAGGTCTCTAATCATGATAGCAATGAAAGTGGATGTGAAATTTATGTTCTATCCTTTGTCCTGTGCTTTGTCATCTGGTTAAGATGGAAACATCCAGCAGAATTTCACTTGATTAATATAGATCCATGTTTCTGAGCCAGGAATTTCCTGAAAGAGGATAGTAGACTGAAGTCATAAGATTTGAATCCTGATTTCGACACCGTGGACCTAGATTTCCATGTGGATATAATGGGAGTAGAGTGGAGAGGGAGAGCACTAATGTTCTATGACTCAGTGCTTGGTTTCTGGTAATGCACCCACCAGAGAGTGGAAATAGCAGGGAACTTTATGGCTCTGACTGAATTCCATGGGAGCAGAGTCTCTCACAATGCTTAATGCATGAGAAATAGCAAGGAGTGTTTATTGCCTTATGAGTGTGTGGCTGAGAGTCATGCTGGTTTGGGCCCTGGCTTGGAGGACAGGCTGAACTGGGTCCTTTTCTTGGATCTGCTACTCACTGGCTTTGTCACTTCATGTATGATAAACTTTCTAAGTCATTATAAAATGATAATATTTGCATTCCATTGAAAAATGAAATAAAAATAGTGCCCATGTCATAAAGTTGGTGAAAGGACTGAAATGATAAAGTACATAAGATGATGTAAGAAGCACCTAATACACAGTGAAAGCTAAAAAAAAATAATGATTGCTAATGTGGTGGTGATGGATGAAGATGCGGAGAACCACGATTACCTGAGAGAGACAAGGATGTCATTTTCCTTATCTGCCTCTTAGATTGTTGAGAAGATTAAAAAGAGTTTAACAAAATACCTAGCACACGGTAGGTGCTATTAAAGTGCTGATATTTTAAAGAAAAACAGGTAAATAAGTTCCCCACACTCTCCAACATAGATCAAGCTTCTGCTGCATGAAACCAGCAGAGAAAGTAGGCGTGTGCTTGCCGTTGAGACATTATCTGGCCATTGGTGCTCAATTTCATGATCAAGAAGGAACAGTTCATTCCCTCCTTGGTGTGCGGTTGTCTCTAAAGACAACAGGTGCTCTGCCGGAGTACAGCACACGCGTCTTTCTTTTCCTCTTTTCCTCATGTTCTTCCTTCTTTTGTGTTCTCCACGCCCAGCCCCCGCCTTTTGGTTTGTATTCAAGTGATTTTCCCTCTGCTGTGATCTTCCCCCTCACATCTGCTCTTATCCCTCCTTTGCTGCTGAGCCACATGAGTCACGAGGGCCCTTCTGACAGAGGTGCAACTGTTCTTGGGCAATGAAAGAGCTTCTTAGGCCTGCTCAAAGTCACACGGTAATGCTGCAAATGCCAGCAGAAAGCTGGACCCCCTTTCATCTCTCCCTTTTGAAGAACTTCTTTGTGGGGGTCTCCTCACAAATAGTATCTTGAGACGGAGTGCATTTTAACCCCTTTGTTTTGCTTTTCTTCCTCAACCCTTGTGGAAGGAGTGGAAAGTTGGACTCAGTGAGAAAGCTGCTGCCCAACAGAGGGAGCCTCCCCTGAAACTGCACCACTACCTTGGCCTAGAAATGAGGTAATTTCCCTGAAGTGTGGCTTTGTCACATCCACTGAATTATTCACGGGGGCCTCATCTAGGACTGCATCTGCACCTTACTGGTTAACCCATGGAGTTACCCCCAAAGACTGTGGACTTGTCTTTAACAATTCATGGGTTGTCTCGTTTGAAAATCCTGAATCTGAATTACTTTTATCACATCAGATTTTCGTATCTTAAATATTTTAAACTGGTTTGCTGTGAACCACTATGAATATCCCAGGCTCAAAACTTATTTAGGGAGAATTTTGGATTCTGGGAATAATACCAGAAGTTTGTCCTTCTGTCAGAACATTTGTAAAGAGTTTTCCTCTACACAGGAGTAAACACCCAAAAATGAGATCAAGATTCCTTCCAAATCCTATTGTTTAACTACTCACATTTAGTTACTTATTGTTTACATTCAGCCTAAAAGCCCTAACATCAATGCAATAATAATGGGACCCATGAACTGTCTTCGTTCCAGAACTGAGCTGATACCTCCTGAAGATGAGATCCTTGTGAGATGTTCTCAGAATAACTAGGAAGAGCCTGAAGGATGTATGGTTTGGTCTTTAGTCTTACTCTGTTTCTAACAAGCTTTGTTCCTTGTCTAGGTACAGGTGTATCAATAGCCATCTAAGGAGCAAGAGATAATTTCTGCTGTCCCCTGTCCAACCCCCATCCTGGACTGAAATTGGTATTGAACATTTACTGTGTGTAAGCATATAACCTACATTATCTCTAATCTTTATAAGAACTCCATGAAATGTTATTATGCGAAGTCTTCAGATAAGGAAACTGAGGCTCAAAAGAATCAAATGACTTAACCCAAGTATGGCAACTTGTAGTTTCAAAATATGGTCTTAGCAATAGTTCCTGTTGCATGGCTCATCCAGAGTCTTGTGACTCTCCTACCCAGGGAGGAAGTCCATTTTCTCTCCCCTGCAAACTTGGCAGGTTTTTGTGATTGCCTCAACAAGTACAATGTTGTAGAAGTGATGCTGCACGACTTCTCAGGTTGGTTTAATAAAAGGTGACATTGTTCTGTCTAGCTCTTTCTCTTTCTTTAGGAATATTTACCATTGGAACCCAGTCACCCTGAGGAAGCTCAGGCTATGTGGAGAGGTCCCATGTGGATGTTCTGTCCAATAGCCCTGGCTAAGGTCCCAGCCAACAACCAGCACCAAGTGCTAAGCCTTCCAGTGATTCCAGCCCCCAATGTCAAGCCACCCCAGCATATGCATGGTATAGCAGAGACAAGCTGATCCTGCTAAGTCCTGACCTAATTGCAGGTTCCTAAGCAAAATAAACATCACTGATATTATTAAGTTTTAGGATGGTGTGGGACATAGCAATGAAACCAAAAAGCTAAGCTTCTGTAACTTGTCCGCAGATGATCCAGGATTCAAACTTGAATCTTCATGCTGCTATGGGCTCTGACTACTGTATGACTTTACACCACTGTAGGCTGGCTCCACGGTCCCGGGTCCTTATTCTTCCAAGCCTTACTCCTCAAGTAACTCTTCTCCTCCATAGTCCTCTTTCAGCCTGGGACCCAGAGCCATTCTGCCTCTGCTTGCGTTAGGTGTGCTCATGACCCTTCTGTCCCTAACTAACATCTGGCCATTAATATACAGAAACCCGAACATCAGCACACACACTCTGGACATAGACATGCCTTATGCACTCCTGGGGAGGCTTTCCACATTATATTATGGCTTTTATCATTGTTTCCTAAAGGCATAATAATGAGTCTTCACAATGGTTAGTATAGCGTAGTGGTCTAAGTGTACAGGTTCTGAAATCTGAATGTCCAGGTTCAAATCCCTCCTCTTCCGTTTACCAGCTGTTTGACCTCAGAAGTTTGTTTAACTTCTCTGTATCTTAGTTTTCCCATCTATAAAATAGGGCTAACAATGGTTCCTTCCTCACAGAGTTGCTACAATGGATTAACGAATTAAGGAATTAAATCCTTAGAACAGCAGTTGGCATATTAATTCTCAGTAAATGTCATTTATGGGTCACCTATCATTTAGAACCACATTTCATCACACATTTTTTTTTTTTTCTACTTAGGTCATTGGACAGGAAAAATGTTCATTTCTTTTGTTGGCTGTTTCTCTCTTTGGTTCTGTGTAATCTGCTTTTGTTTAATGGGCATTGGTGCTCAATTTCATGATCAAGAAGGAACACTTCATTCCCTCCTTGGTGTGCGGTTGTCTCTAAAGACAACAGGTGCTCTGCTGGGCATGCATCTTTGGGTAGGGAGGACCAGAGACTGGCCAGAGACTTTGGCATCCAGACTTTAGCCTTGCCCTCATCTTAGCCACATCACCTGTTCTGCCAAATGAGAGCTCTTAGCTTCTGTACATTGTTTGTAATAGATGTGTAAATCAAAATTTATTTTGGAAGACACTTGAGAAAATTGGGTATCTTCCCATAAGGACTCAGGGGAACGAGTGGACAGGCAGCATAAAAGGTTGGGGAAATCTTTCTGCCTTAATACAGATAATAGAGAAACACAAACGATTGGATGGGACAAGGTAGAGACTGACGCAGCATCAGTGATCACACAGGCCAGAACTGCAGGGCATCTTTAGTCCAATCTCCTCTCTTACAGATGAAGTCTCCGGGGTAAAGCAACTGCTCTGAGGTGGTACCACCTGCATGGACCATAAGAACCTGTGGCTTGATTACCTTGTGTCCTTGATCACCAAGGGCATTTGACTTTGGGGTCTATTAATTCAATTAGACTGAAACGACTTGGATTTCCCCATCTTCGTAATTAACTTTCTATTCCGTTTCTTTCCCTTGAAGAAAAACAGAGGTAGACAGGTAGCTGTGACAAAGCAATATATATTTAGAAGTGCCATTTGCTGGAACTAGCCGAGTGTCAGAAATTGCAGGAAACATATAATTATCCAGTCTGTCTCATGGCTGAGGAGCCCTATTGGTGTGATGGCTAAATTAGTTTTATGATATTATTTCTGGCTTCAGGTCAGGTGAATCTAGGGACCTCAGGAGGCACACAAACTCTCTGCCATCTCTCTGTGTTCAGGACCTATCCTTGCTACGTGGGAACAAATGTGATATCAACACGAAATATAAATTGAAAAGCTTCCCTTGGCCCTCTGTGTCCCGCCCAGCTTTTTACATCAGTGACTCGATTTCTATCACTTGTCTGCCATGCTCTTGAAGTCTTTGCTGTCTCAGTGTGCTGTTTAGGTGCTTAATGCCTCCTCTGTTGAAGTCCATTCCCTTGGAGCTGGTGTTAATGAGGTCCCACGAAGCAGCGCTACATTTTGCAGCACAATTTCAGTTGCCCGGAGAGATGGATGGTATGAAACAGGCAAAAGGGCTCCATCAAGTTGGCTTGGAGAACAGGACCACCAGGAGCCCTGAATGGAATTCAATCAGGTGGTGCTGTGGAGTAGGGAGGGGGGGAGAGATCCCTTTGACAGGAAAACAAATTGAAAGGGAAAGAAAATCAGAAGACAAATGCCAGTTTTCAAAATGGGGGCTGGGAATAGAGGGGCACTGCATTTGGCCACATCGAGGCTTCATACTGCAATGGTTTCCTAATATTCTAGGGGAGATTTCTATTTGACATTGGTCAGGGTCTTGATTAAGGTGTCTCCTGAGGAAAGAAGCTTTCCTTTGTAGCTTTTGGGTGCCAGGATTAATCTCAGTTCGGATAATGGCCCCATTTGAGCGGGTAAAAAATTGTGTAGATAGCTGGTGATTAAGCCTCCTTTCCTCTGCGTCAGCTTGCATTTAATGGCAGTTCTTTGCGGATAAAAACTTGGGAGTAGCATTGCGCCGTGTGCGTGCACGCACGCACACACACGCTCACATCCACGTGCACACATACACGCACACTCTGAAATGTGAGCACCAGAGGAAATTTTAGATGAAGGGATTCTTGTTATTTTCTTAAAAGTAAAAATTGCACTTGTCTAAAAGGTATATAGCGCATCTGAAGGCTCTTTGAAACATTTTGCCTCTCTGCTTTGATGTTCTATGCATTTCTAAGCAGGGAGACTTTAGGCAACTGCAGGGAATAGGAAAACCTACCACATACTTTTAGGTTTTAGCCCGTGAAGTGACATTCTTCTCCTTGGGCAGTTCTGAAGTAGCGGTTCCGCATTTGACTCAAATGCAGCTTCACCACTGGGAGATTTAGACAACCTGGTGCAAATCCTGGCTGCCCCCTTTACTTAGCGCGGGACCTTCAGCATTTTAAGTAACAGTTGGGAGGTTCCGTTTCCTCAGCTGAAAGATGGAGATATTTAACATTGCGGTGATGGTGTTGTAAGGATGAAATGGTACAAGGTGTGCTGCTGTGTGGCATCGTCCTTGCCGAGGAACAAGTGCTCGACAATTGTTACCGATTCACAACAACAGCAGCCCAAAGAATTGGCCATTGTGGCATATGTGAGCAAGCAGGTTTGGAGACAGAAGCTGAGATTATGCACTCTTAGCGAGAAAAAGACATAAAGGACTGAGCTTCGCCAACCTCATTTGGAATACAAGGCTAAATTCTCACGGACTAGTTTCTGGTAAGTGGGCTTACATCAACACTGTTACTTTTACGACACACAATGTGACCAATTGTATTAAATAACTTACCATTTCAAGATGCCCATAAAGGGAGGGTGTGCAGTGGGCGGGGTGGGCATTATTGTTTCGTTAATAAAAATGAGGACCCGAGAGAGAGAGAGAAGGCGCATCTTGCGCATGGCTCTCAGACCTGACGTGGGGTCATCTGACCTGCGGTGGTTATGGCCTCCTGCTCAAGCTGGAGGATGGGGCTGGGGCTTTAGATATTAGGGAGGGGGAAGAGGTCGAGCTCTGAGATAATGGTACGTGGGATTGAGATATAACACTGGTGGTTGGCCATCAGTCTATGATTCTGCAAATCAGGTTGTGCCGATGTTCATGCCATATGGACACAATACTACAGATGAGCAGTGTATTTAACCCAACTGTTGCTCTTTGACATTTCATTCATTCAACATGCACTCATTCATCTAATGAGAACTTCCTTATGCCGGCAACTGGCATCTCTCATCTCCATAGGAAGTCTGCATTCCCTCTGCCCCTGTAGTCCAGATCTTAGTGAAAGAAAGACCCAGCCACGTAATTAGCCCCCTGAGCCAGATTCCTTGGTGTGTCCTTAGCGTCTCACTTTCCCTCACTTGCCATTCCCGAAAAACACATCTTATTCATTCTCCTTTTCTTCATATTTCTCATCTCACTCCTCTCCTCTCTACCAGCACTGTTGCTGTCTTGTCCCTTGTTAGACTTTCTGAGGTGGCCTCCAGCTGTCCTTTCCTCTGGTTGTTTGTGTGGGAACCTCCTGCGTAAACCCTTCAAAGGCTTCTCCCAGAGTGATGATCTCCCTTAGCATGACCTAAAGGCCTTTCCACGTCTGACCCCTCCCTACTCAGCCTCATCCCCTACCACCCACTCCCCTGCCTCCCTGCTTCAGAAATACTAGTACCTTTTCTAGCACTGCATGTGCTTTCTTGCTTTGGAACCTTTGCTGTATCCTCAGCTGTACTTCCTTTCCCGTGCCCCAAATGGCCTGGATAATGCTCATATTTCCTTCTAGATTTCTCTTAAATGCCCCCTCCTCTGGGAAATTTTCTGTTTTATTTATCGCTTCTGTGCAATGCTGATTATGTTCTCCATAATCACTCTTCTCTGAATAATCCTCCAGTGTTGAACTAGGCACATCAGACTGTAATTATTTGCATGTAAGTCTATCTTAAAAGACAGTCCTCTTCTACCCAAGGTCAGCAACTACGTCCTCAATGCCTCAATAAGATTTATGAAATTAATTAGGGAAATCAATCTATTGATGGTAGCCATATTTAAAGACCAGTGCAATGTAGATATTCTTTTAGAAAATTGCTGTTTTTTTTCTGGAATGCTCTTGGATGATTTGTGCATATGTAAAGAATGTTTCCTGGTTATAGTAAGGATGCTGGCGCAGTGTCATTCCACCCTATCCAAGTCATGGGGTGCCTGCCTCAGAGTCAGAGAAATGACTAAGCTTCCTAATTATAGTATGGTAAGACGGGTACAGAGTCCAGAAATCAGACTCTGAAGGACAGCCAACTAGAAAGATGGTGGGGATTTGGAATGCAGATGTGTCCCCTCAGCAGGAAACAAGTACAAACCAGAAGACAAAGCAAAGAGGGCAGAAGCAGGAGCAGAAGGCAAGAGCAGAAAAGAAAAAGAAACAATGAAGAGATGGGAACATGGGCCAACCGAAAAAGACAAGGGTTTGTGCAGTGGGTTTGTGTCGTTGCAGCTCTGAAACAAGAAGGTGAATTTTAAAATCTGACTGGTAAATTTTCCACTTCCTTTTCATCTTCCTTTGTCCCTCCTGTGGAAGGGGACTTCATCATAATGTCACCTCATCTTTTTTTTTTTTCTTCCTTTTGAATGGAGTTCACAGTGTTAGGTTCAGAGCAAAAGTGAGCAAAAGGTACAGGGGTTCCCATATGGCCCCTGTGCCCACACATGTGTAGCCTCCCCTGCTATCAATGTCCCGCACAAGAATGGGAAATTTGTTACCATAGATGTACCGGCATTAACACATCCTAATCACCCAAGGATCATAGTTTATCCCAGGTTCATTCCTGGTGTTGTGCATTCTAAGTGTTTGGACAATGTAATGATATATATCCAGCTTCACAGAATCCTAAAGAATAGTTTCACTGCCTTAAAAATCTTCTCTGCTCCATCTATTCATCCCTGCCTTCTCCCTAACACCTGGAAACCACTGATCTTTTTATAGTTTCCATAGTTTTGCCTTTTCCAGAATGTCATATAGTTGGAATCATACAGTGTGTAGCCTTTTCAGATTGGCTTCTTTCACTTAGTGATATGCAATTAAGGTTCCTTCATGTCTTTTCATGGCTTGATAGCTCATTTCTTTTTTTTTTTTTTTAAGATTTTATTTATGTATTTATTTGACAGAGAGAGACACAGTGAGAGAGGGAACACAAGCAGGGGGGTAGAGGAGGGAGAAGCAGGCTTCCCGCTGAGCAGGGAGCCCGATGCGGGGCTTGATCCCAGGACCCTGGGACCATGACCTCAGCCGAAGGCTGACGCTTAACGACTGAGCCACCCAGGCGCCCCAATAGCTCATTTCTTTTTAGTGATACATACAATTCCATTGTCTGGATGTCCTACCATTTATTTATCCGTTCACTTATTAAAGGACCTCTAGGTTGCTTCCAAGTTTTGGCAATTATGAATAAAGCTGCTCTAAACAATCATGTGCAGGTTTTTGTGTGGACATAAGTTTTCAACTCATTTAGGTAAATGTTCCATTTTGTAAGAGACTGCCCCATTGAGGCTGTACCATTTTGTATTCCCACCAACATCTAGAGTTGCTCGTGTTCTGGATTTTGGAGTGTAGCGGTATCTTATTGTTGCTTTATTTGCATTTCCCTGATGACATATGATGTGGAACATCTTCTCATATGCTATTTGCCATCTGTATACTTTCTTTGGTGAGGTGTCTGTTTAGTACTTTTGCCAATTTTTTAATTGGGTTGTTTGTTTTCTTATTGTTGAGTTTTAAGAGTTCTTTGTGTATTTTGGATACCAGACCTTTATCACATGTGTCTTTTGCAAATATTTTCCCCCAGTCTGTGGCTTTCCTTCTCATTCCCTTCACAATGTCTTTTCCAGAGCAGAAGTTTAAAATTTTAATGAAGTCCAGTTCATCAAGTATTTCTTTCATGGATTGTGCTTTTGGTGTTGTATCTAAAAAGTCATTGTCACACTCAAGGCATCTAGATTTTCTCCTCTTTTAGGAGTTTCATAGTTTTGCATTTTACATTTAGGTCTGTTATCTATTTTGAGTTAATTTTTGTAAAGAATGTAAAGTTTGTGTCTAGATTCTTTTTCTTTGTCTTTTTTTTTAACTTTTTTTTTTTTTTTTAAGATTTTATTTATTTAACAGAGAGAGACACAGCGAGAGAGAGAACACAAGCAGGGGGAGTGGGAGAGGGAGAAGCAGGCTTCCCGCCGAGCAGGGAGTCCGATGCGGGGCTCGATCCCAGGACCCTGGGACCATGACCTGAGCCAAAAACAGACGCTTAACGACTGAGCCACCCAGGCACCCCCCCCCTTTTTTTTTTAGCATGTGAATGTCCACATCTTACTTTGGGTGTGGCTATTGTATCATTTAAAAAATACAAATGTAGAGGTGTATGTAGGTTCTTTATTGTTTCATCTTGCAATGTTTACTTTTACTGCTTATCAACACCAACCAATATCCACACTTGTCTCAAGCTACTGTAAAAATCTGCGGAGGTTTAGCATTTCTCTGCCTTTCTTCCCCCCTCCCACCTACCACTTTTGACATATTAGATTAAATTTCAGCCCTGGGCCAATCTGTCAGAGAAAGAGGAAATGTCTGTTACGAGGACATATTTGCCAGCGACTGAGGTTTGAAACCAGATGTGTATTAGTTCTTGCACAGAAGCAATTTCTCCCCATCAAAGAGGCAGAATCACTGGATCTGCCCAGCACAAACCTTTGCTTTGTATGGATCAGTCTCTCTGGTCTGAAAGAAATCTTTTAATAAATCTGCTTAATAATTTGCAGAACTCTTGAGAAACTTAGGGAAATAAAGAAGACAACAATTTTCTACTTTGGAAGGAAAATCCACTCTAAATATGGCACGCTTTCATCCACACTGAAATTGTATGTGGATGATTGTAATGGTTATCAACACCCTAAACAGGCTGTATGTGACTGGAGACAGAGTGATAAGAGGTGGGGGAAAGTGTGTTTCTCAGAGAGCCTCATAGCACGCTCCTGTTCTCACAGCTATCTCTAACTAGAGGAGGATCCCCAGCTCAGTTTCTCTTACCATGGGAAAGATAAGGAGTGGCTCAGAGTTGCTTTGACTCATCATTTGGAACCCATGGTGAGGGAAGGGAACCCACCTCTCTCTCCTTCATGCTCTCATGCCTTTGCTATGCTGCTGAAGGAAAAATCAATAGTGAACACAGAGAACACATCTAGCAGGACCGGAGAAGCAGCATTTCCCTTGTGCCTGCCTAAATAAGATATCTTTTGCAGGCTCTGGTCAAGGAATGAAATGACTGCCACCAGGCTATAGATTTTCTTTGCAGAGAGAATTATTTTTACAGTAGCATCCATACTAGGTAGCTCCCCTTTTAGAATTCCTACCCAGTGATCCCCTTAGAACTCTTTCCAAATTGGCTTGGAGATCCAGGTGGAAGCCCAGAGCTGGGGAAGGCGTCCCACGTTTTAGAAGCCAACATTCATTCCTGCCTTTGGTGTTATGGTGAATCTAGGTCACCAACATCTGAGAGAAGTTGGTCAAGGTGTGGTGGAAAGTTGTATACTTTGCCTTGAGGTTCTAAGGCACTTATTTCAGAAGCTAGGAAGCTGCCTGAGCAAGAGAGCAGTGTGGAACTTAGCAGGAGCTTCATCCAGCAATAACCACCAAACACTGTCAGCTTCCCAGAGCAACTCTTCTCTTTGCTATGTTAATCAGTGATTCCCTTTACCCTTAAAAAACATTTAAAAAAATTCCTTTGAGTTTCACATATTGATTTATATCTAATCCCACATATATACGTTAATTTCAAACTTAACCAGGAAAGGAAGTTTCATGGCTTTGCACAGTAGTCAATGAAATGATCACCTTAAAGGATTTGCCAATGAATATTCAAGCATCATTACCCTTGGGACTAGTCATAATCATAATCATAATCATACTAGTTATAGTAATAAAACAACAGTCACCACATGTTGAATATGTTAGATGTCTAGGCACAGTGCTTAGTCCTTTATGCATTTTTTTCTTATTTCATTCTTACTGTTCTGATTAGGAGATGACATTTCCTGAAGGTGTCAGAGAATACAAATAAAAAAACAGACAAAAAGGCCTTAGTATTTACCATTTGCTTTCATTTTGCTTTATAGCCACTTGCTTTATTAGAATGTGCTATCGAGTGTTTTGGAACATGGTATAGGGTCTGTAGTTATGAAATCAACCTGAAGATTGTTGGCCTATTTTTATTTTTATTTTTATTTTTTAAAGATTTTATTTGACAGAGAGAGACAGCGAGAGAGGGAACACAAGCAGGGGGAGTGGGAGAGGGAGAAGCAGGTTTCCCGCGGAGCAGGGAGCCCGATGCGGGACTCGATCCCAGGACCCTGGGATCATGACCTGAGCCGAAGGCAGACGCTTAACGACTGAGCCACCCAGGCGCCCCCCTATTTTGTTTTTTTAATTTTTATTTTAATTCCAGTGTAGTTATACTAACATATAGTGTTATATTAGTTTCAGGTTTTTACCTATTTTAAAATGGCATTTGTAGGTTTTATTGTGAAGGTTAATATTAACGACAGTAATAATAATAACAATAACAAAAGGAACCTTCTGTTGAGGGCTTAAAATTTACCAGGAACTGTTTTTTTACCTGCTTGGCATATGTTAGCTCATTCCAATCCTTTGAAATGGGTATTATTGTGTCCATTTGTAGATGATGAAGCTGAGGTTCACAAAGGGTGGATAGCTGGCTTGAAGACCCTCAGCTGGTAAGTGATGGAACCAACACCCAAAGCCAACCAGCCCGATCCCACAGTGCCGGGTTGCCCGGGCTATCTACAAAGAGCGCTATGCAGCACACTGTGAGCCCATCATGGAATACCTGCCCTCTAGGTGTGGGGGGAGAGCTGTTAGAACTGGAGAAGGGGGTGAGGATGTTTCATGGGAGCCACACTGACTAGACTCTGGGGCTGAAGTCTTTCTCTCCTGGATCAAGCCTCCAGCATCCGTCCAGTAGCAACGACCTCCATGCCATGGTATTTAAAATGTGAAGAAGGAGCTCTACGGGCAGGGAGGGAGAGTTGAAATACATAAGCTCAGTCAGAGGCCAACGCTGGAGGATCTGTTTTACACACTTAAGGAGCTGTTTACTTAGTTTCTGCTTTTTCTGGAAACTCTTCACTCTGCTGACTCCCGTGATAACCATATTATAATGATGTCATCTTGACCTACTGGCCATAGCTGGTTAGTCCAGACCCCAAGCCACACTGGGTCAGTCATGGTTCCTCCACTGGGAATCTGGAACTGGGACTTAGAGGTTCCAACCTTAGAGGGAGCTGTGGGTGGCCTGGGAAGCTCAACCTATAGCAAGAAAGAGTAATGTGGATGCATTTGAAAGCATGGAGAGGAAAAACTCAGAGAAGCAGTCATAAAGGCATTCTAGTTTGGGTCTGTTCCTGAGGCCCCTCTGTGTCCTTGCCCTGGGGTTCAGTGAGATAATCCATTAAAAAGTAAATACAATATGGCAAATTTCCATTTTTGTTTAAATTAATCATGTGGACTTCTGTCATTGGCAGACAAAAGGGTCTTACTTCTGGAGTGTCTAAGGCCCAGTCCCAGGTTAGACAATGGCCCCGACTCTGTAGAGGAGGGGATGTGGTAGTGAGGATAGCTGTAATGAACAGGAAGCCAAAGGAAACGACAGCATCCTGAGTCTCCATCATGTCCTGAAAACTGAGGATTGAGGGCACTGGTGTTTACGGTCCAGTAGTGGAAGTCCCCATGGAGTGAGGAGAAGAAAGCTCATGCGCTGGCCCCTCCCCATTCTGGACTGGAATGGAAAAGGGGGGTGACGATGGGCAGGAGACCCAGAGGAGCAGAGGAGCCCTGGCTGATGCTGCTGGAGAGCCAGCCCACAGGCAGAAGCATGGGGGATGCGGTGGGCACTGGGAGTGGCCCAGGGCAGCTGTGACAGCCACGCCCTAGGGGAAGCTTGGAGGAAGGGATTTGGAGGGATCTGGGGTTTCTGTGATCTGTGGAAGGGACTGTGGAGTCCGGGCTATGTTGTTACCATTGTTGAGATGCCACAGCAGCCCTGGGCTGATGCCGCCTGAAACAACGAAGCTTACACAAGCTGAGGGCAGAGAATGAGTCCAGCTCAAATGGAGGAAAACTAGCAAAGCCACCTTATTTGCCCCATGTTTGGCAAAGATGGATTTTTTTTTCTTTTATTCTTATGTTAATCTCCATACATTACATCATTAGTTTTAGATGTAGTGTTCCATGATTCATTGTTTGTGCATAACACCCAGTGCTCCATGCAGAATGTGCCCTCCTTAATACCCACCACCAGGCTAACCCATCCTCCCACCCCCCTCCCCTCTTTAACCCTGTTTGTTTTTCAGAGTCCATCGTCTCATGGTTCGTCTACCCCTCCAATTTCCCCCGCTTCATTCTTCCCCTCCCGCTACCTTCTTCTTCTTCTTTTTTTTTTTCTTAACATATATTACATTATTTGTTTCAGAGGTACAGATCTGAGATTCAACAGTCTTGCACAATTCACAGTGTTTACCAGAGCACATACCCTCCCCAGTGTCTATCACCCAGTCACCCCATCCCTCCCACCCCACCCCCCACTCCAGCAACCCTCAGTTTGTTTCCTGCAATTAAGAATTCCTCATATCAGTGAGATCATATGATACATGTCTTTCTCTGTTTGACTTATTTCACTCAACATAATCCCCTCCAGTTCCATCCACGTCGTTGCAAATGGCAAGATCTCATTCCTTTTGATGGCTGCATAATATTCCATTGTATATATATACCACATCTTCTTTATCCATTCATCTGTCGATGGACATCTTGGCTCTTTCCACAGGGCAAAGATGGATTTTGAATGTAAAGCATTGTCATTCTACTTGCAGCTTCTCTCTACCTGAACCAGAGACACGAGACCAGGGCGAATAAATGCCCACACGGAATCAGACACAACCCTGTCTTTTCTAAATGTCCCCCCACCCTCCTTCCAAGTGGACTCACGGCAGATACTCTGATTCAGCCCCTGTGGCCATGTGATTCCCCCTTGTAGCATAAATTCTAACTCCATAATGGAAGTAAAGGAAAATCCAGGAACTGAATCGGGTGGAATGGTTACAAGATCTCACGTCGTTTTACTACATTACCTTTCTTCCTTAAAAAAAAAAAAAAAAAAGAAAGAAACATATTATCTTTGAAGGAGAAGTGCCTGAGAAATTCTGTGCTTTACCGACAGAAGGGGAATCTAGCTTCTTAGGTGTTTTTCTAAGTAAGAATTCTTAGATGCTTCTTACTCTTTTCTTCTTCCTTGGAAGCTCCTTGAGTCTTTCTGATAAAAAGTCCTGTGATCCGTGAGCAGAATATCTCCCACCTTTGTGGTTCCTGGTCATCTTGGTGATATGTTTTTGGTTGTATTCATGAGAAATTTGTCATTTCTAAGTCACTGCACACATTTTATACCTGAATAAAAGAGAAATATGCATAGATGCCATTGTGCTTGATTGAATCCTTATACATGACAATCTGAAAGTGCTTATGTGAAGTATTATGAACAATTAATGATTTACTCATCTCTGACATAAAGCGATGTATGGTATATTACCTGGGACTGATAAAAGGCATTGTATAAGTGCAAAATGTTATTAGTTTTTAGGGAAGGGATGATAAGATTTGAAGCATAAGCTAGCCCTGGTGAAATACTCCTTCTCGGGTAAGCTGCTTGCAGTTCAAATTGCAGTAGCAAAGAGGCTTTTGGTTCCCACTCACATTAATCTTTTAAGCAGAAATGAAACCTAGAAACTCATACATCTCCAAATGGAGGGGGTGCCTGGGAGGTATACTGTAGGCATCTTAGGAATCAGAGGGGGCACTGACTCTAGAGAGGTACCTACCGGCCTCTCTGGGTGACTTTTATCCAGGGGCTGAGTGGGTGGGGTTTGGAGGATGGCGTGGGGCTAGGCAGAAGGCTTTGTTTGGCTGCAAGAAGCACCTCATCAGGAGAGGATGAGACATGCATCTCTGACTGATGGGCTGTTAGAGGTTTAAGATGTTTGCCTTGGGTGACCTTAGGGAAAAACAGCATCCTCTCTGGCTTAATGTGAATTAAATTTTTCGATTACTCTAGAGGAAGGAAAGGCAGAGGCTTCAAGCATGCTTATTTATGGAAAGTAAGATGAAATTAAACACTCCAGCAGAAGGAATCTTAGCAGCTCGCTGATCCTAGGGCATCGCCCCTTGCCACTCAACGGCAGCAAAAATTTGATTTGAGGGTAACAGATATTTCAAATGGAGTGTCCTGAATCCATCTAAACATGTTTTTATTCTGAGAGACTAACTATACTAATTTATATATCCTGGGAAGGAAACAAAGCATTTTAATATTTTTTTCTTCCTTCAAGGAGAATGCTACAGATCTTGCGACTAATGGAAGGAGAATTTAATATAGGTATGTATGGTATGTGTGGTCCTGTTGGCTGACGTTTTGTGGTTTGTCATATACATGCAGGGAGAGGATCCCTTTTTGGTCATGGGATGCTCAGATTAAAAAATGGGCTTTCTGGGAATGGAAGAAGGTCTCATTGTTTTCATAAAAGTGAAAACCTGGGTGGCCCTTTCCTTCTCTTTGAAAAAAGACAAGAAAAAGTGTGTGTGTGTGTGTGTGTGTGTGTGTATGTGTTTCATTAGAGTGTGGGCAAGCAATCTTGATTATATATCAGAGGGCCCATGATGTATTGTCTGTATGTAAGTGTATTTAAAGTCTGGAACCAAGAGTTGTAGAATTATCGTATCATCATCCTTGGGGATCCTGTGAATATGCCAAATTCCTATGAGTTTGGAGTGGTTTGGACTTAATGATTCTCAGGTAGAGCAAGAGAATATTGAGTGTGAAACATGACTTTAGTACTTCTGAATATTCCTCATAGTCTTTGTTTGGGGGTTTCATGAAGAAGCAAACTAAGAAAGGATGAGGGAAGGCAGGAAAAATGAAAAAATATTCCATAATACATTGCTTTTTTTGAAGTGTGCTGATGATCAAAGCAAAAATTTCCATTTCTGGTGAAGGCTTGAGTGGGCCGAAGTGAGCTGTTCGTGTGGGTAAACTTGATTTTTTAGTCACCAAGCAAGACTCTTTAAAAAGGAAGGGGTATAAAACAACCCTCCAGCCCACACGCCACAGATACGTTTCCACCATCTTGTGTCTTCTTGACTGCCTTCCAGGCTGCTGGACCCTACCACTAACAATGGGTATGGTTGCCCCCCCAAAATAAAACTCAGAATGTAGTCATGTTACTATTGGCATGTCTGTAAGATTAGAACTAGGTGCTGGGGAGGAAGAAAGAATGAAGGAGAGACAAGGAAGAGGAGGAGAAGGGAAGAAAGGGAAGAAAGGACAAAAAAGGGGAGGACAAGAGGAGGAAAGGACAGTGATGTCATATCTGGGATACACACTAAAAGTAATTCACTGTTTATCTGAAATTCAAGTTTCCTTCGGTGTCTTGTATTTTATGTGGCAATCCCAACTATGTTCCCTACAAAAGGCTAATTAAGCATTTTCCACATATTATCTCATTTAAGCCCTACCAAACTCCTGCCCTTTGTTTCTAGGTCAGGAAACTGAGACTCTAAGCAGTAAAAAGACTGCCCCAAGTTCACCTCGCTGGTGAAGGATGGCACCTGGCGAAGACCCGAGGTAGGACTTAGGTCCTGGAATCCTAGGAAAAGAAAGAAAACAAGCAAGGAAAGCAAGTCCACCCTGGGATATTTTGAAACATTTAACAGAAGCTTTAGCTCAAAGAAAGGGAAGGCAATTAGCAAGATCCATGGTCTCTGAAGATTGTCAACAACTACTTCACTGATGGCGAGTAACTTCCTTTGGGGAGCTGTGTTTAACTTGTAATCCCAGGTCTTTGACCGAAGAAACCTCCCCCCATCTCCTGTTGGCGGAGTAAATTGAAAATCTTCCTATATTCTGAGGAGAGAAATGAAACCTTTGTGGTAAATCTCATAAAAATGTGCCCTGGAGATGAAAAATTGCATTTAAACCTCAGCCGTCTATATTAATTATGAGGAAGGACAGTGTGATTTGGGAAAATAGGAATTATGAAATATTTCTCAGTGCTGCATGTTGGCAGAGACACTGACAAGCCAGAACGTAGGTGAGGTCGTGTGGCTGGGCTGCCGCTGGTGGGCAGCAGGCGTGCAGTGGGCAGCGGGCAGGCGGTGGGCAGCTGGCGTGCTGAGCGTGGGAGACAAGGCCCCTGAGCACAATTTATGAAGAATGAAGGACTAGCAGTGGTTAGCCTGGAAATAGACAGCTGAGGGGAAATACAACAGCTCCTAAATTATGTGAAACACTATCAGTTCTAATTTCTAGTGCCTAGAATTCTGTTACTGTGAAGGATAGACCTGGCATGGTAAGTAAAGTTTTATAGAGGCAGGTTTCTACTCCACATAGAAGATCATCTTCTAGAAACCAGAGTGGTGTAATGGTGGGATGGGTGATCCCTGGAAATAGTTCTATCGTCTTTTCCTGCAAGCCTTCAAGCTACACCTGGATGCCAGGCCATCTGGGATGTTACAGGAAAGATTTCTGAGTTGAGTGAACAGCTTGATCACTTACACAAATATGTATGTATTTAAGAAATATTTGATTATTTGATTACAAATAAAACTTGAAAAAGTAAAGTACCTCTCAAGTCTGTCATTTTGGGTCCATCCCTATTGCCACCATCTTTCTGGGTGCTTCCTCTCTTCCCTGGATTATTGTCCAAACCTAATTGTTCCCCGTGCTTCCAACCTCTTCTCTCCATCATCAATTTTCCACTGAACGTCAAGTGCGTTCTTGTTCAACTTCAAGTATATTCATTGTATTCCCTTGCCGAAAACCCTTCAGAGGCTCCCATCGTCTCCAGGGAAGACATGTGAGGTGCCTCGGCATGGTCCACAAGGCTGACGCAGCTGTGGCTCTCACCTTCCCCACCTTTATTCCCTGGCGCATCTGCTGCTTGAGTTCCTGCAAGAGCTGTGGTGCTTTATGTCTCCTTCCTTCACATGCATTCTCTCTCCTTGTGAAGGCCTCTCTGCCCCTTAGAACCTCGCCCAGATTTCACCTTCTGTGGGATCCCTTTGCCAGTCATCCCGGCTGCTGTGCACCCATCTCTTGCTCTATGGTTACTTCTATTATCGGCAAGTCTCCTGCCACCATCATTTTAAGCCTCACAAAGGCAGGGCCTGGGCATTAGGCAACTGTCTAACCACAGCGAGAGCACAGGGCCCAATACAAGAGAGGTGCTCATAAATACAGACAATATCATCAAAGAGAAACCTTTGGGAGGCTATGAAATGCATGCCTGCCCCAACATTTGTGAGGCCTAGAGCAACAGTATAAATGGAGGCCCATATACCATATATCTAAATATTTAAAAATTATAAATCAAGCTAACAAACTGTTCTGTAAAATAAGTTCTATCTTCCTACCTTGATAAATGTGCCCTCATCATGGCAATACCAAATATGTATAAAGCTCTATGCTTTTAATGACTGAAAATCGGCAAAATACCAAAGATGGCTGAATTTAATTATTAATGCACATGTCTGAGAACTCTCTTGATGAGTTGGTGATATTTGCATGAGAACAAAATGAAGACATACATAATTCATAAATTACCCTATATTTATTCCATTAAATTTATTCTCTTAATTTGAGCAAAAATCCCTAATTATGTGATTTTTCACATAATTTGAGTTCTAGTCATAGTGATCATCTAAAGGATTAAAAATGTAGTTGTATTCAAGATGTATTTTAAATATATTTTCACAAGAAGATAAATCAACCTCAAAGTCAAAATATAAAATTAAAATTATTTTTTATGTATATTTTCAAAATGCTTCAATAAAATCAGAAGTAAAACTAACATTTTTAATTTTAATTTTCAAATAGCTAAATCTTATTAGATGTTTCTTAAAATAAATTTGCATTTTGTAGCATTCAGTGTCCCTCTAGGTGCTAATGTAAAACCTCGGTATCATAATTCAAGCATGACATATATATATCTAAAAGCAATATGCATTATTTAATATTGCAAAACATTCCTCAGTTACTATGTGCAACTGTTGTGAATACCTTGATAATTCACGAGCCCATGTGGAACTATGAACAGGAATGTGGAGAGAAGCAGGAAAAAGCACTCTCAGTGCCACTGGGAAATAGTCCTTCATTATGCACAATTCCACTGTTCACGCTTAGAGAAAGGATTTGTCAAGTTAATTAGTCTTTCCTCTTAGCTAAGCACAAATCCTCTCCACGCCCAGAAGCTGTGTCTGCCTCCAAGTGTCAGACAAGTGGCAAAATCCACACACCTTCATGGCATTCAGGTACACTTGCTTTTTGTTTTTTGGTTTTTTTTTAATTGAGATATAATTAACATATCACCTACGTTTCAAGTGTACAGCATAATGATTCAATATCTGTGTATATTGCAAAATGAGGCCTTAGGGCAAGAGATGCAAAGTGGTGTTTGTCGGGGACGTGAACAGTGTTAGTTACCAGAGCAGATGTTTAAAGTTCCGGGTCAGGCTGGGTCAGTGCTGAGTGCCAGATCTTGAGTGACAAGGGTGTCCATGAGCTCTTTAACATATTAATTTTTTGTTTGCATTTTCTCTAATTCATGCAGGGCCCTCTAAAGTAGAAGGTACAAGGCACAGGCCCTTTTTGCACCAGCCTAAGAAGGGGTATACTGATCAGATCTGTTTATGTGGGTGTATTTAAAATAGCTTGATCTCTTTCATATTTAAAGTATTATTGCAATCTTGTTTGTTACTTCAAGTTCTTAACCCAAAGGCCGAAAGGCCTGGTAGTAAGGGCACAGAAGTAGGGATAAGGAGACCTGGTTTTGAGTTCTAGCTCTGGCACTCATTCAGTGTATGAATTTATGCAAATCTGAGTCTCTGTCTTCTCATCAGGAAAAAAGGAGGGTAGAAATGAGGGTGATTGTTAGGATTAAACAAGGTAAGGTAAGTGGAAGGTTTTTGTAACTAAGAGGCAGTTCGTAAATGGGGGTGCCTGGGTGGCTCAGTCGTTGAGCGTCTGCCTTCAGCTCGGGTCATGGTCCCAGGGTCCTGGGATCGAGCCCCGCATCGGGCTCCCTCCTCTGTGGGAGGCCTGTTTCTCCCTCTCCCACTCCCTCTGCTTGTGTTCCCTCTCTCGCTGTGTCTCTCTGTCGAATAAATAAATAAAAACCTTAAAAAAAAAGATATGGAGAAAATATCAAATTATTAAAAAAAAAAAAAAAGAAGCAGTTCGTAAATGAAAGGCTTCATTTGGTATAGCCTTGCATCTGTCTTCTAGGCCTGTCATTACAAAGTACCACAACCTGCTTTGCTTCAGCAATAGAAACAACAAAAACTTACTTCCTCACTATCTGCAGGCTGGAAGTCCAAGATCGAGGTGTCAGCAGGGGTGGCTTCTTCTGCAGCTTCTCCCCCTGGCTTGTGGACGGCTGTCTCTGTGCAGTGTGTGGTTTTTCCTCTGTGCGTGCCTGTGTCCCCATCCCCTCTTCTTGTAAGGACACCGATGACACAGACTTAGGGCCCACCCCAATGACTTCCATGACCTCGGCATCCTGGGTAAGGTTTTAACACCTCTGAGTTTCAGCTTCCTTATCTATAGAGCGGGATTGATATCTGCTAGAATTTCAGTGAGGATCAGCTGAAATAATATGCATAAAGCTCTTGGCAAAGCTCCTGGCATGTGGTAAGTGCTCAATAAACAAGAATTATTATGACCTCCATGGCTCGTCTTGGCTAAATCCCAAATGACTTTGTCTTCTTTACAGTTTTGTCATATGAGAGCCAGTTGGGGAATGGTGCCAGGTGCATGAAAACAGACTTGTAAAGAACAGGTAGGTTTTGAATATGCAGAGATATGAAGTAGAAGAATACTTAGGGTAGAGAGAATGAAATGAGTAAATGCACAGAAATAGAAATATGGAGAGGCCTCTATGCCAGCAATGAGATCTATTTGAAGGCCTTTTAGGAGACATGGAAGGGACTGGACTAGATAAGGCTGGAAAGAGGGAGGCTGGGGGAAGCCTTGCTAGATTTGTGTTCCCACATGGGAGCCATAATCTTGGACTCATGCTCAAGGTCGAAGGCACAATGGTTGCTGTTGACTCAGGTGTGTGGGCTGGGATGCCAGGTAGTGGGGAAGGGGGTGGGCATGTTGCAAAGCTTGGCTCGTAGCTCTGTGGAGCCTTTTCTGCTGCTTGGTGAGCCTGCTGCCTCATCGGAGACAGGACCCGAGCATCCCTCTGCAGGACATTAGTGAAAAGTCTTCACAGACTGTCCTGAAGGAGCCATGGGTATGAAAAGCAGAAGCTGAAGGAGGAATGCACTGTAGGGCCTGGGCTCTCATTGTCCTCAAAGAGCATGAGGATGCAGCTTCTTTGTGCTCGCCACAAGCCATCACTCACTTGGGTTCCCCTAGGCCCGTGACTAAGGGCAGAAACAAAGTTTTGTCAGTGTTTCTGTTGTTTGCAATCTCCAGTGTTACCACTCTTTTCTCTGCTTAGTTAGGCCAAGCAGCCTCTAGCCCTGGTGACTGGGTGAATTTACCTGCATGGCTTCATTTCTCTCTCTCTCTCTTCAAGTTTTACAATCCCCTTTCTATTTTTATTTACTTATTTTTTTTAATAGAAGTTCTATGATTTTTTTAATTTAAAAAAATTTTAATGGAAGTTTGGATGATAACAAGATTATCTTAGTTTCAGGTGTACTTTCTCTTTGTCATAGGATTTTTGTGACCTTTTCTACCTCAAACCAAGATTTAGAGCAGCTATCTTACCCATCCAAAACCTCAGAAAGTCACCAGGACCCCTGGGAATTGATCCATTTGTTCTCCAAGCCTGTGCTTTTTTTCAAAAGACAAATTGACCTCTGTTCTATTACAAAGAATTAGTAGGCACTAATTTATAGTCACTTTACTTCCCATCAAATGATATTAGAAGTAATAAAAGGCTGGATAAAGGCCATCCACAAACTCCTAAATTGGAAATATCTCTGACCAATTGTCTTCGCACTTTTAAATCCCGTTTGGCAGCTGGTAACCATTCCCTTGCATGGTGTTAGACGCACCCTAATTTTTCTGTTTCTTGAGCTTTGGAAAAAGAAATACTGTATATGTAGTTTTCCAACTGAAAGGTGCTGAATTCAGCACGTGGTCAGAGTGTGTGCGAATATACCAGGCTGAACTGTGAGAGATTTTCCAGTACAGCCTTCCAGTCTCTACTTCCCCCCACCCCACACCCCACTGTGGAGGTTCATTTCTTATGGCACAGTGTGTCCTCTGAAAAGTCACGTAGCTGTTGGCAGCGAGAGGTGTCTCCCAGCAGTGAGGACTCCTGCCTCACTCCTACAGGCTGACTTACCTCTCTCTGAGAGTCCCTGGACCTTGAGGACAAGGACAAGAAAGCAGTAGTAAGGAAGAATGTGCTAGAGGAAAATCACATTCAGCAGGCCTACAGGCAATGACTCCAGCTGACAAGATCACAGGCAACAGCTCAGCTACCACCCTTAAAACACCTCTGCGGCTGGAGGAAGATGGATAACATTTGCCTGTTTTGCTCACTATTTTTGTTTTCACTTGTTTCTCACATTTGTGGGTACTCATGTTCAGGCAAACATCTGGCTGCTTCTGAATCAGGGAGGCCATTGAGGAGTACAGTTAGGGTTTAGGAAAGTTTTTTAAGGAGGTAAGGAAGGTCGTGTGGAGGGCACACAAGGTGGAAGTAACTTGGATTGAGGACTAAAGAAAGGGATTGAAAAAAATTAAAGAAAAGCAATGTGCGTAAGTGAAAAAGGGAACAGAGCCTTGCAAGAGTGGTAGGTCCAGTCAGACATCCTCCAGATTTGGTCAATGACAGATGGGAGGCTAAGTTTAACCCACAGGCGCCTTCAGTGATACTGCTCAGGGGGAACCCTGAAGGAATCCTGGGCGCTGATATTTCCTAGTTGTATAAGCATGGGCAAATCGTGTAGTATCCTTGAACGTCAATCATCTCAAGTATAAACATTCACCAATGTTACCCTTCTATCACAGATCAGTATCATAGATCGCTATATCCAGGAAATGAACAGGTGAGCCATGGCACTGCCCCAGCCACCTTGGGAACCCCGAGGAGGCTGAACAAGTCGAAAGCATGGCTCCTGGCTGGGTTTGCCAACACTGTTGCTGAACAAACTCAGACAGATTCATCCTAAGCAAAGCCAATAACTCAGGAGGCGGTAGGGGAGGGGTTGGAAAAGAGAAAGGGAGAAATTTATTTCAGGTGTCCACAGCCAGGGGAGGTGGTGGGCTCAAGCATTAACTACCTCTCCGCCAGCAAGATGGACACCTAGAGTTTTATAGGAGAGGCTCAGGTGCAAGAGCAGGCAGAGAGCGTGTGATCATGGGTGGGTGTTGGTAGGTGTTCAGCCCCCTGTCAAAGGCAGGGAAGGTGGCATGTGGTCTTCTAGGCTATCAGGGCTTTCCTGGTCTGGTGTCTTGGGATGTTTCAAGTCATTGCAAAACACCTTCAGCAATGCCTCAAGAAAGTGCAAGAAGAAATAAGCACAATGGGTTTTAGTCAGAGCATGAGTTAAGAGGTCTTGTCTATTTCTGTTTTTGTTTTTGTTTTTTTTTAATTTATTTTTTTATTCTTATGTTAATTCCCATACATTACATCATTAGTTTTAGATGTAGTGTTCCATGATTCATTGTTTGTGCATAACACCCAGTGCTCCATGCAGAATGTGCCCTCCTCCTCAATACCCACCACCAGGCTAACCCATCCTCCCACCCCCCTCCCCTCCAGAACCCTGTTTGTTTTTCAGAGTCCATCGTCTCTCATGGTTCGTCTACCCCTCCGATTTCCCCCGCTTCATTCTTCCCCTCCCGCTACCTTCTTCTTCTTCTTTTTTTTTCTTAACATATATTGCATTATTTGTTTCAGAGGTACAGATCTGGTTTTAACTGTTGGGGTCTTTGGTTGAGCAAGAGGGCTTGCTGACAGTAATAATAATATCTAACAATAATGTCATAGTGATCAAATAAGATCATGCATGTGAAAGCATTTTGTAAACTGTAAGCACTATCTAATGATTGCAAACCACCTGACTATCATTATTTACGTGAACCAGGCCAGAGGCTGGTCAGCAATTACAATGTGCCTTCAAGGAGTGCACTTTTATTACTTCCTATTTCATAGTAATTTGGACTATGTCAACAGGCTAGCTTAGTGAAAGACCTTGGAATATTCTGCTGTGGTGTGGTCATAGATATTGGCAGTCTTAGTTTAAAAAAATGCAAATCTTCATGCATTGTAAGTTCTTATGATGCTTCCTAACCTAGCTCATGGTTTGTGTGGAGCAGAGATATAAACATTCTGGTTACAGTTCAGGAAGGAATCCCAGTTTACCATCCCACCAATTTTTCTTCCTGGAAAATTTGTCAATTGTAGTCATCCTACTTAGAAGATAGAGGTCATTTGGGTGGAAATGCACTTTTGTACTCTGTGGTTTCTTTTCTTAGTTTTTTTTTTTTAATTAAGTAAACTCAGCCCCCAACATGGAGCATGAACTCAAGACCCTGAGATCAAGAGTCGCATGCTCTCCCAACTGAGCCAGCCAGGCGCTCCTGTACTCTGAGGCTTCTGAGAAGACACATGAGAGAGTGCAA
This sequence comes from Mirounga leonina, assembly GCF_011800145.1. Classification (NCBI taxonomy): domain Eukaryota; kingdom Metazoa; phylum Chordata; class Mammalia; order Carnivora; family Phocidae; genus Mirounga; species Mirounga leonina. The sequence continues at coordinate 24,207,495 of NW_023270839.1, read as the reverse complement.
TGTAAAGGGCTTGTGAATTATAAAGTGCTAAAGTCAAGTGCTGTGAGTGCACTACTATTGTTGTTCATGGAGGCAGTTTGTGGTAATGGAAACAAATGGAATCTTGAGCCAGAAGAGCTGAGTTCAAGTCCCGACTCTAATATTGTCTATTTGTATGACCTTGGGCAAATCAGTTAAGCTGCCAGTGCCCTACTTGTGTTATCTGAAAAAGGTAGAAAATGTGGTAAATATAATTTCACCAAAGCACCACAGGTACGGAGGACAAAATACGAGACAACTGTAAAGTGCTAATGTATTTGAATATAAGCGCATGAGCCATCTATTTTCTCTTCCCATTGCGCACCCTCTGTCCTGCTGGGGAAGCCTGCATGGTCTTTCTGCACTGAGGTTTTATGTGTCTGAAACTCACTGAGTTCTGATTGTTGACTTAATAGTCATAACCTTTAAAACCCACAAGGGCTTTTTAGACCAAGTGGCGGGGAAGAGACAGGAAGTGTAATATCCCCGGATGGAGCCTGAGGTCTGTGCTGTACTTCCAGTGAAGGTGATCTCTGGTAATCTTTGGTTTTGAATGCCTCCGTAGTGCATTTTCCATCATGCTTATGATGAGAAAGATGTCATCTGTGTGGTATCTGCAGAGCCTTGGTTGAGAAGTGAGTTGCTTTAAAACATTTCATTTCAGATTACTCATAAAGATTGCAGTGGCACTGTTCCTTCATTCCACCTGGCAGTCAATTTTCTTCATGATCACAATAGCATGAGTGTCATCTTTTGAGCCTAAATACTGCAGTTTAAAAGTCCCTTGAACCTGAACTAAAACATTTGTTTTCTTTAGTGTGAGCTTTTCTATGGCTTGGCTTAAATTCCTTTTAAATCTGTTTTGAAATGCAGCTTATGTGAGACGGTCAAGGATATTCTTCCCTTCTCTGCTTCCTGTTTGGGACCCAGCGTGGTTCATCAGTTCAAGTACACAAGGCAGGTGCAGACTTGATTTGACTGACAGCTTATAGGAACTCTTGGCTCAGCATTTTAAGTGAGATAGACTTGGCATTTAGTAGGATGTCTTGCTATCTGGAAAAATCTGTCCTTATAGGACCAGGAGTTTTCATTCACCTGAGGAACACCGACATCTTTCAATACTTATGATGCATTGCTAACACATTTTCTCCTTTTTTGGCTAGTGCCAACTGGCAAGCATTTTTCAGCTGGTGGGACACCACTGACATTTTTGCTTTGCAGGGAATAGGTACTACTTTTGGGACACATGGATATTATTTACCTTAATACTAAAACTTTACAAAATTGTTACAAATATATATATGAGGTCTTAATTTAATAATATTAATAAGATGAACATGATTCTCTCCTGTTGGGAAGCAGAGTATTGTGGAAATGGGCCCTGGTTCTGAAATCAGAAGATTTGTGCTTGAATCCTGGCTATCCTACTAATTAGCTACATGACCTTGGACAAGACATTTAGCCTTTACAAGTCTTAATCTCCTGCTTTGTGAAGTGGGAGATAGTAAGCATGGTTGGGACTTCAAATGAGTTAATGGATATGATTGTGGGGTGATACATAGGTGAAAAGAAAGATTATCATAAAGAATCTTTATGCTTGGGGGTAAAAAATGAATCTTTATCCTTCAGGCTGCTGGGAGTTGGAATTACATTTTGATTTGGGAGGTTTGGCCAATAGATTTCATATGATCTTTGCTTTTATGATTTCAGAAGATAGTGCAAGATCTCAGGGCTTGTCAGCCATTCCAACGGTGTCATTGTTTGATGAGGAGGACGAGGAAGAGAAGGTTCCTTGAGGAAGAAATTTTTACTCAGTTGGATGATGCCTTTCTAAAACCCCTCCAATCCTAAAATCCTGTTATGATAATATTCTAGCACTAAGCATTGCAATTAGTCTAACGGCCTCATGAAACTTAGAAGTTGACTCATTCACTCACATCACAGAGAGAGGAACAGCAGCTAGGGGACAGGTGACACTGTGCCCAGAGCTTGACAAGCTCTGCTTTGTTGTTTCACTTGACTGAGTATCATTCTAGCTTCTCCTTAGGTCTTTTGTGTCAATCTGGTTTAACTAATACTAAGATATGTAGGGACCTAAGTGCTATGCAAGGTACAAAAATTACAGAACTCATCAGGAGTTAACAATCCCGTGAATCCCTTCTTCTGTGGCGCTACCTCTGTTATCTATTTCCATATCTGCATCTGCATCTGTATCTATACTGGAAGGGGACGGTGTCTATGAGGGCCTTAAAGAGAGTCCCACTGCTCCCAGCATCTGACTCACCTTGAAGCAGTTCTGGCTGTCTTAAACCTGGGCCTGGGGAGAACTGAGGTCTGTAGTTAGTATATCCAGGACAAACAATAAAATTTGCTGAGTACATTTGGCTCAAGGGTAAATTGGTGGAAAGCAGGACAGTTTTGGCATCAGGGATCACTCTTGTGTGAAGGTCTACGTAGTCATAAGCTCCAGCCTCAGTAACGGTGGCCAGCCTGAGACCACCTTTCCTCCTTCATCACATGGCCTCTGCTATCATCTTATAAGGAAAGGTTGGACTCATCTTCTGATGAGCTATGGTAACAGCTGCTGTTGCCATGGGCCCATGGATTCTTCCAGCTCACTCATTCGATCATTCACTCATTCATTCATTCCACAAATGTCTATGGAGTGTCCACAATGGAACAGTTCCAAATACTGGTGGCAAAGTAGTGAGTGAAACCACATAATCTTCGTCTTCATGGAGTTTTCAGTTTATTGTGAAAGAAATAAATGGATGAAAGTTATCCCTGCTATGGGCATATATGCCTGTGACAAGCACTGGGAAGGAGGGAATTAGGCCTAGAGGGAGACATCAGGGAAGAGCTGAAGAAGGAGAAGGGGATGACCAGAAAAATGGGCCTAGGAGAGCTTCCGAGGGCAGAGGACATACTACACACCAAGGCCGCCCATGCTGGTGGTCTGTAAGAAGACAGTGTCTGAGGATGAGGAAGAGCAAAGGTGGGATGGGACTGGGGAGAGAGAGGCAATTAGGGTCAGGGTTTTAGACTTTAAGCCTATGGGCAATGAGAAGACAAAAGGGCTTTAAGCATGGGAACTCTTTCTGCACATTGGAGAAGGACTGAAGGAGGCACCTGACAGGTGCAGGGACCCCAGGTTGGCTCAGTCTGGAAGAGAGAAAGTAGCAGTCGTGGACCAGGTGCTGGCCATGGAGGGCAGGCGTGGAGGGATATTGAGAGACATCCAGGAGGCAAGGCCTTGGAGAAGGTTTGCTCGTGAGAGAAGGGAGGGAGAGAAGGTGATGGGGATGCCCCGGTGGGCCAGGAAGGCCAGAAATGAAAGCAAGAGTCAGGGTTGGAGGAGGCAGAGTGGGCAGGCAGCAGGGAGAAAGCAGCAGGAAAGCTTTTGTTTAATTTTATTCCTTCTGCTTATGAACACTGCTCTAAGCCTGGTTTGTCTGATTCAGTTTCCACCGTAAGCAATTTTGCCTTAGAGCTTAACTGTGAGGGGTCATTCAACCCCTGGGTTCAGTTTTCGGTTTATTTTCAGGCCTGCAGGTACATGACCATGTCACAGGGAAGGAGACGTTGATATTTGCTCCTGCAGCTCTGAGTTTCCACCCCTCTTCTGGAATGTGGCTTTCCTGGCCTTACGCAATCTTCCTCCATGCCCCATTTCTCCTCACTAACTTTCACCCTTGACTGTGACCAAGCAAGTTTAGTTAGCCCGAGGTTGATGAAAGCCCTTCTAGTTTTTGTTTTCAGCTCAGTAGCCATTCTCCCCTCAGGCCATCGGTTGGGCTTGTTCCTGGCTGAATGGTCTCCATGACCCTGGAGGTGCTTTCAGGGATGGTGAGGGTGGGAGCCACTGCCTCTCACCCAAAAGAGTCCTAACAGAATCCCAGCCCAGCCCAGCCCATGGAAGCTTCAAATTGTTATTCAGTGCCAGGTGGCCTACAATGACAGTGCATATTACTTTTGTTATATTAAAGAGAGGTTGGTATTAGAGAGATGATGAGATCTTGACATTTTGGGGGGATTTGGTGTGAAGAGACTTTTTTTTTTTTTTTTTTTACATAAACGTCACTGTCCCTAATGCATATGTCCATTTTTGCATCCAATTAGTGATTTGATACACATTTCCTGAGCCATTACCCATGTGCTAGGAATAGTGCTGAAGAGGAGGAAGGGGGGAAATGTGAGTGATGACTGTTTCCAGTCCCAGCAGTGCTTCTCAGACTTTCTTTGAAGTACTCGCATGGTCGGGGGACTGAGTGCCGACTACAGGCAGAACTGAGTCTTGGCTTGGGACGCTGCTGCTGGTTGTGGCAGAATCACTTGTCATAATCTCCCTTGATATTTGTTTGAGGGCTTCTGTATCAGTTTAAAATTTCATGTACCTCTTACACTTGGCTCTATCATATATCCATGGTTGTTTAAATATTCAAAATGCCCCCCACCTTAAAAGAAAATTGTTCCCCCGTTAAGTACATCCTACTTATCCCGAGCCCCTTTGCATACACCTGCACAGCCACAGACATAGTATCACAGGAAAGACGAGGAGGGGATCTCAAAGTCTGGTTGGAGGCACAGCCCGGCATACCCAACAGCAGTGCCATGGGAAAGAGAGGCAGGTGCTAAAACGGGGTCTTGAAGAAAGGACTACGGATTCTGAGGGGTGGGGGAAGCATTTTGGGAAATGAGGACTGCCTATGTAAGTGTGTGGAGGTCTGCAATAAAATGACTTGTGTCAGGAATAATTTGCAAGAGCACAGTTGGTGGTGACGGAATGAGCCAGGAGAGTAGATGGCAGCCAGACCGCGAAGGGCAGTGAATGTCACACCGTGAGTCTGAATCCAATCCAGAGCCCCAGATTCCATAGACAATGAGAAGCATTTGGAGTTTTTCTCAGGTGAGCTGGAAATGTCACCAATAGGACTCGGCCAGAGACTGTTACAGGGGAGGGCAATTCAGAGTTCAATGCCAGGATTCCCTTCACTCTTGGACCTTCTGGAACAGGGGGCAGGTGGTGGGGGTTGGTGAGGAGTGGGGAGGCCCGCCCACTTCTGATGCCCATGAAGTCTAGGGTGGGGTCTGGCAATCTGTGTGTTCAAATATCTCATTTCAAATCTGAAAGCAATTAGCCAGGTTTGGGACTCGCTGATCTTCCGCCACTCTTTTATAGTGTGCATGAACAGAGATGGGAGCCTAGAGAGGCAAAGCCATCTCCCAGTGTCACCCCACTCATTACTGGCAGACACCCGGGACTCACACTACTCCCCAGTCATGAGTTGCCCCCAGGAGCCTTCTCCTGGGGGGGTTTTCTGTTCACCTTCTCTTTTGTATATTTCTCCATAACTAAAAGCATGTGGGAGGACAGAGTTGTTTTGCAGGGCCCTGGAAGTTTTGTGTCCCAGCCAAGGTCAGTTGAGCATTCTGATTAACATACTGTAGGTAATGGATGTCTAAAAGTCTGAGGGCATAAATATTTTAATGTAGCCATACCGTGTCGCTGTTTCTTTCAGACTTGCACTTCAATTTTTATTTACTTTTATATGATGTTGGCATAGGGCCACAAGGTTTTCCATCAACAGAAATGGCTGCTGATTGAGGTGATTTGCCTTCTCCCTGGCACTGAAGAGAGACCCATTCTCCAAAGCAGGTGTCTTTAGATCAAGATGAGCTGTTGGATGACACAGTGGGGAATACACTTAGTAAAGCAATGTCATAAATTGGGTTGGTGTCAGCTTCCTGATTTAAAGCTTTGCTCTATTTGGTCATGAATTATATATTCTTTTTCAGATTGATCATTTCTCCCACTGATAAAGGGACAGTGTTCTACTCGGTGGCTTTGGCCCCTGACCCGAGAAATATACCGATGCATCAAAATTCCCCGAGCTGACAACTTGGGTGAACTCTGGAGACCGTAAATCTGTGAAGGCAGTGAGTGGGCAGGCAAGCCTGTGTGAGGGAACTCTCCCCTCACTTAGTATGCATCGACGGCCATGATGGTCGAGCAATTCCTCATCTGCCTTTTACCCAATGTAATTTGCAAATTGATTATTCTTCCTTGAAAGTCTTTCTTAATTAAATAGTAACTACAGTTATTACCCTCAGACAAAGGGGACATTCTAGTGTCTTGGCAGAGGACAGCCTTAGCTGAGTGGATTTTCATTTGTTGAAGTGCCTGCCATGGACTATTATGTGCAGAGCCCCGCCTGATGGCTCCTTCTAGGGGAATGAGATAGTACTACTCCTTGCCCACAAGCAGCTAGAAACAGGGGAGTTAATAATCATGCCTTATAACAAAATATGTATAGAAGCCTTTGCTTTTCAATGCACTCATTTCAAACACTATCCCATTCCATTTCCATACCATGAATGGCAAACGACAGTTGTCAGATGAGGAAAGTAAGGGAGAAAGAATTTAGGGATTTGCTAAAGCTCATAGAGAAAAGTGAAAAGCAAGACTAGAATATAGATGACCAGTCTCCTTTTCTCCTTGTCTGCTCCTGATGTTGAATGAGGTCCAACTGTGTTCATTCAACAGCATTTTTAAAATGTCAGATATGATTGGGCCCTGTGAACATGGTATAACTGTCATGAGGCAACAGGCATCTTCACTGGACCCCAGCCTTCCAATCAAGCCAGTGGTTCTGAATCCTTGATAGTGTCAGAAGAATCTGGGAAGCTTGTTCAAAAGCTCAATTACTTGGGCCATAGCCTCGCATTTTAAGAAGCCTGGATATGCCCCAGCATACACATTTCAAAAGTTCTTGAGGTGAATCAGATGGCCAGTTAGGGTGGAGACCATGGAACTAGGCTCTTATTTTCACCAGGATTGCACAAGGAAAGGTGAAATGGAACCTGACATATGGGATCATATGGGAACAGGTTTCACCACTGGGAAGGTCTCAGAGCCCATGGAGAGATAGGCACAGTCTCTGCCATAAGAAAACATACCCATGTCTCTTTGATGAAGCTCTTCTGGCTTAAGCCACGTCAACCTAACAGGCTGGAAAAAGAAAGCCTGTCCCCATTATCCACACTGGATCTGTCTCCTATGTTTCTCCCCATCTCTTCCTCCCTTCCACATACAAAATTCCCTTCCTCCATCAAAATCCTCCTTCTCCTCCTCCAAGACCCAGCTCTCATGCTCCCCTTTCCATGATATCTTTGATTTCCCTTCTCAGAGTGACTCTGTTTCCTCTATGATATTTTGCACTTTGTACTTCTATGGTTTTACTTAGCCATCCTATGTGAGGCTAGTTTCTGACTTGGGGATACATTTCCTGTTCATCTTTGTCCCTCCCAGTAAGTAACACAGAGCCTGACATATTGGGGATGATCAGTATTTGTCTGTTGAGTTAAACTGACTTAGTGAACTGAGCCTACTCAAAATTAATGAATGAATGCATCAACTCAAATATAGAACACATATCCCCACCAAAATTCCTATCCTTGACAGCTTAAAGAAGAAGAAGAAGAAGAAGAAGAAGAAGAAGAAGAAGAAGAAGAA